>NW_027596317.1:202500-403102 GCF_964194155.1 Cetorhinus maximus
CTCACTGACTCTGTCGCTCTGTCTCTCTGTCTCTCTGCCTCTGTCTCTTTCCCTCTGCCTCTGTCTCTCTGTCTCTGTATCTCTGTCTCTGTCTCTCTGTCTCTCTCTCTGTGTCTCTGTCTGTCTGTGTCTCTGTGGCTCTCTCTCTCTCTCTGTCTATCTCAATGTCTCTGTCTCTCTGTCTTTCTGCCTCTGTCTCTCTGTCACTATCTCTGTCTCTCTGCCTCTGTCTCACTGTCTCTGTCTCTCTGTCTCTGTCTCTTGTGTCTCTGTCTATGTGTCTCTGTCTCTCTGTCTCTCTCTCTCTCTGTCTCGGTGTCTCTGTGTCTCTGTCTCTCTGTGTCTCTGTCTCTCTGTGTCTCTGTGTCTCAGTCTCTCTGTCTCTCTGTCTCTCTCTCTCTCTGTCTCGGTGTCTCTGTGTCTCTGTCTCTCTGTGTCTCTGTCTCTCTGTGTCTCTGTGTCTCAGTCTCTCTGTCTCTCTGTCTCTGTCTCTGTCTCTCTGTCTCTCTGTCTCTGTCTATCTGTCTCTGTCTCTCTGTATCTCTGTCTCTCTGTGTCTCTGTCTCTCTGTCTCTCTGACACTGTCTCTCTGTCTCTGTCTCTCTGTCACTGTCTCACTGTCCCTGTCTCTCTGACTCTCTGTCTCTCTGACTCTCTGTCTCTGTCTCTCTGTCTCTGTCTCTCTGTTTCTGTCTCTCGGTCTCTATCTCTGACACTCTGTCCCTGTCTCACTGTCTCTGTCCCTCTGTCTCACTGTCTCTGTCTCTCTGCCTCTCTGTTTCTTTCTCTGCCTCTCTGACTCTGTCTCTCTGTCTTTGTCTCTGTCTCACTGTCTCTGTCTCTGTCTTTGTCTCACTGTCTCTGTCTCTCTGTCTCTCTGACGCTGTCCCGCTATCTCAATGTCACTGTCTCTGTCTCTCTGTCTCTGTCTCACTGTCTCTGTCTCTCTGTCTCTCTGTCTCTGTCTCTGTCTCTCTGTCTCTCTGTCTCTCTGTGTCTCTGTCTCTCTGTGTCTCTGTCTCTCTGTCCCTGTCTGTCTCTGTCTCTATGTCTCTCTCTCTCTCTGTATCTCTGCCTATCTACATCTCTGTGTTACTGTCTCTCTGTCTCTGTCCCTCTGTCTCTTTGTCTCTGTCTCTGTCTCTCTGCCTCTGTCTCTGTCTCTGTCTCAATGTCCCTGTCTCTCTCTCTCTGTCTCACTGTCTCTGTCTCTCTGTCTCAGTCTCTCTGTCTCTGTCTCTCTGTATCTGTCTCTCTGTGTCTGTCTCTGTATCTCTGTCTCTGTATCTGTCTCAGTCTCAAAGTCTCTGTCTATCTGTCGCTGTCTCTGTCTCTCTGTCTCACTGTCTCTGTCTCTCTATCTATCTGTTTCTTTCTGTCTCTCTGTCTCCATCTCTCTGTCTTTGTCGCTGTCTCTCTGCCTCTGTCTCTGTCTCTGTCTCACTGTCTATCTCTCTCTGTCTCTCTGTCTCTGTCACTCTGTCTCTCTGTCTCTGTCTCTGTCACTCTTTCTCTGTCTATTTCTCTGTCTCTTTGTCACTCTCTCTGTCTCTCTGTCTCACTGTCTCTGTCTCTCTGTCTCTCTGTCTCAGTCTCTCTGTCTCTGTCTCTCTGTATCTGTCTCTCTGTGTCTGTCTCTGTATCTCTGTCTCACTGTCTCTGTCTCTCTGTCTCTCTGTCTCAGTCTCTCTGTCTCTGTCTCTCTGTATCTGTCTCTCTGTATCTGTCTCAGTCTCAAAGTCTCTATCTATCTGTCGCTGTCTCTGTCTCTCTGTCTCACTGTCTATCTCAATGTCTCTTTTACTCTGTCTCTCTCTCTCTGTCTCTCTGTCTCTGTCTCACTGTCTCCGTCTCTCTGTGTCTCTGTCTCTGCCTCTCTGTCCATGTGTCTCTGTCTCTCTGTCTCTGTCTCTCTGTCTCTCTGCCTCTGACTCTCTGTCTCTCTGCCTCTGACTCTCTGTCTCTGTCTCACTGTCTCTGTCTCTGTCTCTGTCTGTCTCTGTCTCTGTCTCTCTGTCTCTGTCTATCTGTCTCTGTCTCTCTGTGTCTCTCTGTGTCTCTATGTCTCTGTGTCTCTGTCTCTGTGGATCTGTCTCTCTGTCTCTGTCTCTCTCTGTCTCTGTCTCTCTGTCTCTCTGTCACGTTCTCACTGTCTGTGTCTCTCTGACTCTCTGTCTCTGTCTCTCTGTCTCTGGCACTCTGTCTCTATGTCTTTCTGCCTCTGTCCCTCTGTCTCTTTGTCACTGACTCTGTCTTTCTGTCTCTGTCTCACTGTCTCTGTCTCTCTGTCTCCGTCTCTCTGTCTCTGTCTCTCTGTCTCTGTCTCTCTGTCTCTGTCTCTGTCTCTCTGTCTCTGTCTCACTGTCTCTGTCTCTCTGTCTCACTGTCTCTGTCTCTCTGCCTCTCCGTTTCTTTCTCTTTCTCTCTGTCTCTGTCTCTCTGTCTTTGTCTCTGTTTCTGTCTCACAGTCTCTGTCTCTCTGTCACTCTGTCTATGTCCCTTTGTCTCTCTGTCTCTCTGTTTCTGTCTCACTGTCTCCGTCTATGTCTCTCTGTCTCTCTGTCTCTGTCTCTCTGTCTCTGTCTGTCTCTGTCTCTCTCTCTCACTGTCTCTGCCTCTCTGTCTCTGTCTCACTGTCTCTGTCTCTCTGTCTCACTGTCTCTGTCTCTCTGTTTCTTTCTATGTCTCTCTGTCTCCGTCTCTCTGTCTTTGTCTCCGTCTCTCTGTCTCAGTCTCTGTCTCTGTCTCACTGTCTCTCTCTCTCTGTCTCTCTGTCTCTGTGTCTCTGTCTCTGTCTCTCTGTCTCTGTCTCTCGGTCTCAGTCTCTGTCTCTCTGTCTCTGTCTCACTGTCTCTGTCTCTCTGTCTCACTGTCTATCTGCCTCTCTGTTTCTTTCTCTGTCTCTCTGTCTCTGTCTCTCTGTCTTTGGCTCTGTCTCTCTGTCTCTGTCTCAGTCTCTGTCTCACTGTCTCTCTCTCTCTGTCGCTATCCATCTGTCTCTATGTTACTTTCTCTGTCTCTCAGTCTCTGTCTCAATGTCTCTGTCTCGCTGTCTCTGTCTCTCTGTCTCTGTCTCTGTCTCTGTCTCACTGTCTCTGTCTCTCTGTCTCTGTCGATTTCTCTCTGTCTCTCTGTCTCTGTCTCTCTGTCTCTGTGTCTATCTCAATGTCTCTGTCTCTCTGTCTCTGTCTCTCTGTCTCTGTCTCTGTCTCTCTGTCTCTGTCTCTGTTTCACTGTCTCTGTGTCTCTGACTCTCTGTGTCTCTGTCTCTGTCACTCTGTCTCTGTCTCTCTGTGTCTCTGTCTCTGACTCTGTGTCTATGTGTCTCTGTCTCTCTGTCTCTCTGTCTCTGTCTCTCTGTCTCTCTGCCTCTGTCTCTCTGTCTCTTTGTCACTGACTCTGTCTTTCTGTCTCTGTCTCACTGTCTCTGTCTCTCTGTCTCCGTCTCTCTGTCTCTGTCTCTCTGTCTCTGTCTCTCTGTCTCTGTCTCTGTCTCTCTGTCTCTGTCTCACTGTCTCTGTCTCTCTGTCTCACTGTCTCTGTCTCTCTGCCTCTCCGTTTCTTTCTCTTTCTCTCTGTCTCTGTCTCTCTGTCTTTGTCTCTGTTTCTGTCTCACAGTCTCTGTCTCTCTGTCACTCTGTCTATGTCCCTTTGTCTCTCTGTATTTCTGTTTCTGTCTCACTGTCTCCGTCTATGTCTCTCTGTCTCTGTCTTTCTGTCTCTGTCTCTCTGTCTCTGTCTGTCTCTGTCTCTCTCTCTCACTGTCTCTGCCTCTCTGTCTCTGTCTCACTGTCTCTGTCTCTCTGTCTCACTGTCTCTGTCTCTCTGTTTCTTTCTATGTCTCTCTGTCTCCGTCTCTCTGTCTTTGTCTCCGTCTCTCTGTCTCAGTCTCTGTCTCTGTCTCACTGTCTCTCTCTCTCTGTCTCTCTGTCTCTGTGTCTCTGTCTCTGTCTCTCTGTCTCTGTCTCTCGGTCTAAGTCTCTGTCTCTCTGTCTCTGTCTCACTGTCTCTGTCTCTCTGTCTCACTGTCTCTCTGCCTCTCTGTTTCTTTCTCTGTCTCTCTGTCTTTGGCTCTGTCTCTCTGTCTCTGTCTCTGTCTCAGTCTCTGTCTCACTGTCTCTCTCTCTCTGTCGCTATCCATCTGTCTCTATGTTACTTTCTCTGTCTCTTAGTCTCTGTCTCAATGTCTCTGTCTCGCTGTCTCTGTCTCTCTGTCTCTGTCTCTGTCTCTGTCTCACTGTCTCTGTCTCTCTGTCTCTGTCGATTTCTCTCTGTCTCTCTGTCTCTGTGTCTATCTCAATGTCTCTGTCTCTCTGTCTCTGTCTCTCTGTCTCTGTCTCTGTCTCTCTGTCTCTGTCTCTGTTTCACTGTCTCTGTGTCTCTGACTCTCTGTGTCTCTGTCTCTGTCACTCTGTCTCTGTCTCTCTGTGTCTATGTGTCTCTGTCTCTGTGTCTATGTGTCTCTGTCTCTCTGTCTCTCTGTCTCTGTCTCTCTGTCTCTCTGCCTCTGTCTCTCTGTCTCTGTCTCTCTGTGTCTCTGTCTCTCTGTGCCTCTGTCTCTCTGTCTCTGTCTCTCTGTCTCTGTCTCTGTCTGTCTCTGTCTCTCTGTCTCTGTGTCTATCTCAATGTCTCAGTCTCTCTGTCTCTCTGTCTCTGTCTCTCTGTCTCTGTCTCTGTTTCTCTGTCTCTGTCTCTGTCTCACTGTCTCTGTCTCTCTGTCTCTCTGTGTCTCTGTCTCTCTGTCTCTGTCTCTCTGTGTCTCTGTCTCTGTCTCTCGGTCTATGTGTCTCTGTCTCTCTGTCTCTCTGTCTCTGTCTCTCTGCCTCTGTCTCTCTGTCTCTGTCTCTCTGTGTCTCTGTCCCTCTGTGTCTCTGTCTCTCTGTCTCTCCGACTCTGTCTCTCAGTCTCTGTCTCTGTCTGTCTCTGTCTCTCTGTCTCTCTGTCTCTCTGTCACTGTCTCACTGTCTCTGTCTCTCTGACTCTCTGTCTCTCTCTCTCTGTCTCTCTGTCTCTGATTCTCTGTCTTTGTCTCTGTCTCACTGTCTCTGTCCCACTGTCTCACTTTCTCTGTCTATCTGACTCTCTGTTTCTTTCTCTGTCTCTCTGTCTCTGTCTCTCTGTCTTTGTCTCTGTCTCACTGTCTCTGTCTCAATGCCTTTGTCTCTATGTCTCTCGGTCGCTGTCCCTCTGTCTCTTTGTCACTGTCTCTGTCTCTCTGTCTCAGTCTCTCTGTCTCTCTGCCTCTGTCTCTCTGTCTCTGTCTCTGTCTCTCTGTCTCTGTCTCTCTGTCTCTGTCCCTCGGTCTCTGTCTGTGTCTCTCTGTCTCGGTCTCACTGTCTCTGTCTATGTGTCTCACTGTCTCTGTCTCTCTGCCTCTCTGTTTCTATCTCTGTCTCTGTCTCTCTGTCTTTTTCTGTGTCTCTCTGTCTCTGTCTCTGTCTCACTGTCTCTGTCTTTCTGTCTCTCTGTCTCTGTCCCTCTGTCTCCTTGTCTCTGTCTCTGTCTCTCTGTCTCTGTCTCTGTCTCAATGTCTCTGTCTCTCTCCCTCTGTCTCTCTGTCTCTGTATCTCTATCTCTCTGCCTCTGTCTCTCTGTCTCTGTCTCTGTCTGTCTCTGTCTCTCTGTCTCTGTCTTTCTGTGTCTCTGTCTCTCTTTGTCTCTGTGTCACTGTCTCTCCGTCTCTGTCTCTCTGTCTCTGTCTGTCCATGTCTCTCTCTCTCTGTGTCTCTGTCTCTCTGTCTCTGCCTCACTGTCTGTCTTTCTGTCTCACTGTCTCTGTCTCTCTGTCTCTCTGTTTATTTCTCTGTCTCTCTGTCTCCGTCTCACACTCTTAGTCTCTGTCTCTCTGTCTCTGTCTATCCTTCACTGGCTCTCTCTCTCTGTCTCTCTGTCTCTCTGACTCTGTCTCTCTGTCTCACTGTCTCTGTCTCTCTGTCTCTGTCTCTCTTTCTCTGTCTATTTCTCTCTGTCTCTTTGTCACTTTCTCTGTCTCTCTGTCTCTCTGTCTCTCTGTCTCTGTCTCTCTGTCTCTGTCCCTCGGTCTCTGTCTGTGTCTCTCTGTCTCTGTCTCACTGTCTCTGTCTATGTGTCTCACTGTCTCTGTCTCTCTGCCTCTCTGTTTCTTTCTCTGTCTCTCTGTCTTTGTCTGTGTCTCCTGTCTCTGTCTCTGTCTCACTGTCTCTGTCTTTCTGTCTCTCTGTCTCTGTCCCTCTGTCTCCTTGTCTCTGTCTCTGTCTCTCTGTCTCTGTCTCTGTCTCAATGTCTCTGTCTCTCTCCCTCTGTCTCTCTGTCTCTGTATCTCTGTCTCTCTGCCTCGGTCTCTCTGTCTCTGTCTCTGTCTGTCTCTGTCTCTCTGTCTCTGTCTTTCTGTGTCTCTGTCTCTCTATGTCTCTGTGTCACTGTCTCTCCGTCTCTGTCTTTCTGTCTCTGTCTGTCCATGTCTCTCTCTCTCTCTGTCTCTGTCTCTCTGTCTCTGTCTCACTGTCACTGTCTCTCTGTCTCACTGTCTCTGTCTCTCTGTTTCTTTCTCTGTCTCTCTGTCTCCGTCTCTCAGTCTTAGTCTCTGTCTCTCTGTCTCTGTCTATGTCTATCCCTCACTGGCTCTCTCTCTCTGTCTCGCTGACTCTGTCTCTCTGTCTCTCTGTCTCTGCCTCTGTCTCTCTGTCTCTGTCACTCTTTCTCTGTCTATTTCTCTCTGTCTCTTTGTCACTTTCTCTGTCTCTCTGTCTCTCTGTCTCAGTCTCTCTGTCTCTGTCTCTCTGTATCTGTCTCTCTGTCTCTGTCTGTGCCTCTCTGTCTCTGTCTCTGTCTCAGTCTCAAAGTCTCTGTCTCTCTGTCTCTGTCTCTCTGTCTCTCTGTCTCTGTCTCTGTCTCTGTCTCTGTCTCTCTGTGTCTCTGTCTCCGTCTCTGTGTCCATGTGTCTCTGTCTCTCTGTCTCTGTCTCTCTGTCCCTCTGCCTCTGTCTCTGTCTCTCTGTGTCTCTGTCTCTCTGTGTCTCTGTCTACCTGTCTCTGTCTCTCTATGTCTCTGTGTCTCTATGTTTCCGTGTCTCTGTCTCTCTGGATCTGTCTCTCTGTCTCTCTGTCACTGTCTCACTGTCTCTGTCTCTCTGTCTCTCTGTCTCTCTGTGTCTCTGTCTCTCTGTGTCTCTGTGTCTCTGTCTCTGTCTCTATCTCTCTGTGTCTCTGTCTCTGTCTCTCTGTCTTTCTGTCTCTGTCTCTCTGTCTCTCTGCCTCTGTCTCTCTGTCTCTCTCTCTCTGTGTCTCTGACCCTCTGTGTCTCTGTCTCTCTGTCTCTCTGTCTCTGTCTCTCTGTCTCTGTGTCTGTCTGTCTCTGTCTCTCTGTGTCTGTCTATCTGTCTCTGTCTCTCTGTGTCTCTGTCTCTCTGTCTCTCTGACTTTGTTGGAACTGAAGATGATTCATTTATGAATTTCATGGGAATGTGAGATTTTACGAACATTGGGAATGAAATATATCTGCAAATAGGGAAAGTGCTTCGATATGCTTAATGTTTGAAATTCAGGTGATGGGAATGAAGAGAAAGGTTTCCTGGAATTGAAGGAAATGGCGAGATGGGAGTTATGGTGAATGCGGACAATCTGCAAATGTGCTGAATCAGACAAATTGATGGAAGCATTTAGTTTGATTGATACCCGAGAACCAGATTTACTAGGATGTGAAATTGAGAAATTGTAGATCCAGGTGAATGAGTAGAAGATAGAAATGAGGAGATTTTATGAAGCTGGTAGAATGATTTCGATAGGCTGTAAAAATTAATACGGGTTTAGCTAGTTTGATGTAAATGGAGAAATTTCGACATTCAGAGAAGGAGCAGAAGCTACAAGCAACAAATTTCATGAAAATGACAGATTAAGCATTCATGGGGAATGAGAAATATCTGCAGATAGAGAAAATGCCAGAATTTGATCAACTGCGGGAAATTGATGTTTGGCTTAATACAGAGAGCCACGTTTGCTTCAGCTGCAGGATTTGGAGAAATTGACGTTGTGCTGAATGCAGAGAAGCTGGGAATGTGCAGAATAAGATTAATTGGAGGAAACTGCGTACTTGCAAGTAATAGAGACCCAGACCTGTTGGAAAATTTAGAAATGGAGTAGCTGAACGTTATTTTGAACAATGAACATTTGGAAATGTTTGTATTGTTAGAAATTGAGATATTACTGTAGATGGGCTGCATAAATTATTGAAGGTGCAGAAATTGTTTGAATGGAGAAATGTATACATTCGTTGGAAGAGAAGATGATTCATTTGCGAATTTCATGGAAATGTGAGATTTTACCAATATTGGGAATGAAATATATCTGCAAATTTGGAAAATGCTTCGATTTGCTTAATGTTAGAAATTCAGGTGACAGGAATGTAGAGAAAGGTTTCCTGGAACTGAAGGAAATGGCGAAATATGAGTTATGTTGAATGCGGAGAATCTGCAAATGTGCTGAATCAGACAAATTGATGGAAGCATTTAGTTTGATTGATACCCGAGAATCAGATTTAATAAGAAGTGAAATTGAGAAATTGTAGAGTCAGGTGAATGAGTGGAAGGTAGAAATAAGGAGGTTTTATGAAGCTGGTAGAATGATTTAGAGAGGCAGTAGGAATTAATACGAGATAGTGAGTTTGATGTAAATGGAGAAATTGCTACTTTCAGAGAGGGATCAGAAGCTACAAGGAACAAATTTCAAGAAAATGAGAGATTTTGCATACATGGGGAATGAGAAATATCTGCAGATAGAGAAAATGCCAGAATTTGATCAACTGCGGGAAATTGATGTTTGGCTTAATACAGAGAGCCACATTGGCTTCAATTGCAGGATTTGGAGAAATTGATGTTGTGCTGAATGCAGAGAAGCTGGGAATGTGCAGAATAAGATTAATTGGAGGAAACTGCGTACTTGCAAGTAATAGAGACCCAGACCTGTTGGAAAATTAAGAAATGGAGTAGCTGAACGTTATTTTGAACAATGAACATTAGGAAATGTTTGTATTGTTAGAAATTGAGATATTACTGTAGGTGGGCTGCAGACATTATTGAATGTGCAGAAATTGTTTGAATGGAGAAATATATACATTCGTTGGGACAGAAGATGATTCATTTACGAATTTCATGGAAATATGAGATTTTACCAATATTGGGAATGAAATATATCTGCAAATACGGAAAATGCTTCGATTTGCTTAATGCTAGAAATTAAGGAGATATAAACGTAGAGAAATGTTTCCTGGAATTGAAGGAAATGGCGAAATGGGAGTTATGGTGAGTGCGGAGAATCTGCAAATGTGCTGAATCAGACAAATTGATGGGAGCATTTAGTTTGATTGATACCTGCGAACCTGATTTACTAAGAAGTGAAATTGAGAAATTGTAGGTTCAGGTGAATGAGTAGGAGATAGAAATGAGGAGATATTATGAAGCTGGTAGAATGATTTAAATAGGCTGTAAACATTAATACGGTATAGCGAGTTTGAGGTAAATGCAGAAATTTCGACATTCAGAGAGGGAGCAGAAGCTACAAGCAACAAATTTCATGAAAATGACAGATTTTCCATACATGGGCAATGAGAAATATCTGCAGATAGAGAAAATGCCAGGATTCGATCAACTGCAGGTAATTGATGTTTGGCTTCATACAGAGAACCACGTCTGCTTCAATTGCAGGATTTGGAGAAATCGACGTTGTGCTGAATGCAGAGAAGCTGGGAATGTGCAGAATAAGATTAATTGGAAGGACCTGAGTACTTGCAAGAAATGGAGACCCAGACCTGTTGAAAGATTGAGAAATGGTGTAGCCGTACGTTATTTTGAACAATGAACATTTGGAAATGTTTGGGTTGTTAGAAATTGAGATATAACTGTAGGTGGGCTGGCGAAATTATTTAGGGTGCAGTACTTGTTTGAATGGAGAAATGTATACATTCGTTGGAAGAGAAGATGATTCATTTACGAATGTCATGCAAATGTCAGTTTTTGCCAATATTGGGAATGAAATATATCTGCAAATATGGAAAATGCTTTGCTTAATGCTAGAAATTCAGGTGATATGAACCGAGAGGACGGTTTCCTGGAATTGACGGAAATCGTGAAACGGGAGTTATGGTGAAGGCGGAGAATATGCTAATGTGCTGAATCAGAAAATTTGATGGAAGCATTTAGTTTCATTGATACCCGTGAACCAGATTTACTAAGAAGTCAAATTCACAAAGAGTAGATTCAGGTGAATGAGTAGCAGATAGAAATGAGGAGATTTCATGAAGCTGACAGAATGATTTAGATAGGCATTAGGAATTAACACAAGATAGCGCGTTTGATGTAAATGGAGAAATTTCGACATTCAGAGAGGGAGCATAAGCTACAAGCAACAAATTTCAAGAAAATGACAGATTTTGCATACATGGGGAATGAGAAATATCTGCAGATAGAGAAAATGCCAGAATTTGATCAACTGCGGGTAATTGATGGTTGGCTTAATACAGAAAGCCGCATTTGCTTCAATTGCAGGATTTGGAGAAATTGAAGGTTTGTTCAATGCAGAGAAGCTGGGAATCTGCAAAATAAGATTAATTGGAAGAAGCTGAGTACTTGCTAGTTACAGAGACCCAGACTTGTTGAAAGATTGAGAAATGGAGCAGCTGAACGTTATTTTGGACAATGAACATTTGGAAATTTTGGATTGTTAGAAATTGAGATATTACTGTAGATGGGCTGCAGAAATTATTGAAGGTGCAGTAATTGTTTGAATGGAGAAATGTATACATTCGTTGGACGAGAAGATGATTCATTTACGAATTTCATGGAAATATGAGATTTTACCAATATTGGGAATGAAATATATCTGCAAAAATGAAAAATGCTTCGATTTGCATAATGCTAGAAACTGAGGTGATAGGAACGTAGAGAACGGTTTCCTGGAATTGAAGGAAATTGCGAAATGGGAGTTATGGTGAATGCGGAGAATCAGCAAATGTGCTGAATCAGACAAATTGGTGGAAGCATTTACTTTGATTGATACCCGAAAACCAGATTTACTAAGAAGTAAAATTGAGAAATTGTAGATTCAGGTGCATGAGGAGAAGATAGAAATGAGGAGATTTTATGAAGCTGGCAGAATGGTTTAGCTACGAAGTAGGAATTAATACGAGATAGCGAGTTTGATGTAAATGGAGAAATTTCGACTTTCAGAGAAGGAGCAGAAGCTACAAGGAACAAATTTCAAGAAAATGAGAGATTTTGCAGACATGGGGAATGAGAAATATCTGCAGATAGAGAAAATGCCAGAATTTGATCAACTGCGGGAAATTGATGTTTGATTTAATACAGAGAACCACGTTGGCTTCAATTGCAGGATTTGGAGAAATTGACGATGTGCTGAATGCAGAGCAGCTGGGAATTTGCAGAACAAGATTAATTGGAAGGAACTGCGTAATTAAAAGAATTAGAGACACAGATCTGTTGAAAAATTAAGAAATGGAGTAGATCAACGTTATTTTGAACAATGAACATTTGGAAATGTTTGTATTGTTAGAAATTGAGATATTACTGTAGATGGGCTGCATAAATTATTGAAGGTGCAGAAATTGTTTGAATGGAGAAATGTATACATTCGTTGGAAGAGAAGATGATTCATTTACGAATTTCATGGGAATGTGAGATTTTACCAATGTTGGGAATGAAATATATCTGCAAAAATGAAAAATGCTTCGATTTGCATTATGCTAGAAATTGAGGTGATAGGAACGTAGAGAACGGTTTCCTGGAATTGAAGGAACTTGCGAAATGGGAGTTATGGTGAATGCGGAGAATCAGCAAATGTGCTGAATCAAACAAATTGATGGAAGCATTTACTTTGATTGATACCCGAAAACCAGATTTACTAAGAAGTAAAATTGAGAAATTGTAGATTCAGGTGCAAGAGGAGAAGATAGAAATGAGGAGATTTTATGAAGCTGGTAGAATGATTTAGATAGGCAGTAGGAATTAATACGAGATAGCGACTTTGTTGTAAATGGAGAAATTTCGACATTCAGAGAGGGAGCAGAAGCTACAAGCAACTAATTTCAAGAAAATGACAAATTTTGCATACATAGGGAATGAGAAATATCTGCAGATAAAGAAAATGCCAGAATTTGGTCAACTGCGGGAAATTGATGTTTGGCTTAATACAGAGAGTCACGTTTGCTTCAGTTGCAGGATTTGGAGAAATTGAAGGTCTGTTCAATGCAGAGAAGCTGGAAATGTGCAGAATGAGATTATTTGGAAGAAACTGAGTACTTGCTGGATACAGAGACCAAGACTTCTTGAAAGATTGAGAAATGAAGTAGCTGAACGTTATTTTGGACAATGTGCATTTGGAAATGTTTGTATTGTTAGAAATTGAGATATTACTGTAGATGGGCTGCAAAAATTATTGAAGGTGCAGTAATTGTTTGATTGGAGAAATGTATACATTCGTTGGAAGAGAAGATGATTCATTTACGAATTTCACGGAAATATGAGAATTTACCAATATTGGGAATGAAATATATATGCAAATACGGAAAATGCTTCGATTTGTATAATGCTAGAAATTGCGGTGATAAGAACATAGAGAAAGGTTTCCTGGAATTGAAGGAAATGGCGAGATGGGAGTTATGGTGAATGCGGAGAATCTGCAAATGTGCTGAATCAGACAAATTGATGGAAGCATTTAGTTTGATTGATACCCGAAAACCAGATTTACTAAGAAGTAAAATTGAGAAATTGTAGATCCAGGTGAATGAGTAGAAGATAGAAATGAGGAGATTTTATGAAGCTGGTAGAATGATTTCGATAGGCTGTAAAAATTAATACGGGTTTAGCTAGTTTGATGTAAATGGAGAAATTTCGACATTCAGAGAAGGAGCAGAAGCTACAAGCAACAAATTTCATGAAAATGACAGATTAAGCATTCATGGGGAATGAGAAATATCTGCAGATAGAGAAAATGCCAGAATTTGATCAACTGCGGGAAATTGATGTTTGGCTTAATACAGAGAGCCACGTTTGCTTCAGCTGCAGGATTTGGAGAAATTGACGTTGTGCTGAATGCAGAGAAGCTGGGAATGTGCAGAATAAGATTAATTGGAGGAAACTGCGTACTTGCAAGTAATAGAGACCCAGACCTGTTGGAAAATTTAGAAATGGAGTAGCTGAACGTTATTTTGAACAATGAACATTTGGAAATGTTTGTATTGTTAGAAATTGAGATATTACTGTAGATGGGCTGCATAAATTATTGAAGGTGCAGAAATTGTTTGAATGGAGAAATGTATACATTCGTTGGAAGAGAAGATGATTCATTTGCGAATTTCATGGAAATGTGAGATTTTACCAATATTGGGAATGAAATATATCTGCAAATTTGGAAAATGCTTCGATTTGCTTAATGTTAGAAATTCAGGTGACAGGAATGTAGAGAAAGGTTTCCTGGAACTGAAGGAAATGGCGAAATATGAGTTATGTTGAATGCGGAGAATCTGCAAATGTGCTGAATCAGACAAATTGATGGAAGCATTTAGTTTGATTGATACCCGAGAATCAGATTTAATAAGAAGTGAAATTGAGAAATTGTAGAGTCAGGTGAATGAGTGGAAGGTAGAAATAAGGAGGTTTTATGAAGCTGGTAGAATGATTTAGAGAGGCAGTAGGAATTAAGATGAGATAGCGAGTTTGATGTAAATGGAGAAATTGCTACTTTCAGAGAGGGATCAGAAGCTACAAGGAACAAATTTCAAGAAAATGAGAGATTTTGCATACATGGGGAATGAGAAATATCTGCAGATAGAGAAAATGCCAGAATTTGATCAACTGCGGGAAATTGATGTTTGGCTTAATACAGAGAGCCACATTGGCTTCAATTGCAGGATTTGGAGAAATTGATGTTGTGCTGAATGCAGAGAAGCTGGGAATGTGCAGAATAAGATTAATTGGAGGAAACTGCGTACTTGCAAGTAATAGAGACCCAGACCTGTTGGAAAATTAAGAAATGGAGTAGCTGAACGTTATTTTGAACAATGAACATTAGGAAATGTTTGTATTGTTAGAAATTGAGATATTACTGTAGGTGGGCTGCAGAAATTATTGAATGTGCAGAAATTGTTTGAATGGAGAAATATATACATTCGTTGGGACAGAAGATGATTCATTTACGAATTTCATGGAAATATGAGATTTTACCAATATTGGGAATGAAATATATCTGCAAATACGGAAAATGCTTCGATTTGCTTAATGCTAGAAATTAAGGAGATATAAACGTAGAGAAAGGTTTCCTGGAATTGAAGGAAATGGCGAAATGGGAGTTATGGTGAGTGCGGAGAATCTGCAAATGTGCTGAATCAGACAAATTGATGGGAGCATTTAGTTTGATTGATACCTGCGAACCTGATTTACTAAGAAGTGAAATTGAGAAATTGTAGGTTCAGGTGAATGAGTAGGAGATAGAAATGAGGAGATATTATGAAGCTGGTAGAATGATTTAAATAGGCTGTAAACATTAATACGGTTTGGCGAGTTTGAAGTAAATGCAGAAATTTCGACATTCAGAGAGGGAGCAGAAGCTACAAGCAACAAATTTCATGAAAATGACAGATTTTCCATACATGGGCAATGAGAAATATCTGCAGATAGAGAAAATGCCAGGATTCGATCAACTGCAGGTAATTGATGTGTGGCTTCATACAGAGAACCACGTCTGCTTCAATTGCAGGATTTGGAGAAATCGACGTTGTGCTGAATGCAGAGAAGCTGGGAATTTGCAGAATAAGATTAATTGGAAGGACCTGCATACTTGCAAGAAATAGAGACCCAGACCGGTTGAAAGATTGAGAAATGGAGTAGCCGTACATTATTTTGAACAATGAACATTTGGAAATGTTTGGGTTGTTAGAAATTGAGATATAACTGTAGGTGGGCTGGCGAAATTATTTAGGGTGCAGTAATTGTTTGAATGGAGAAATGTATACATTCGTTGGAAGAGAAGATGATTCATTTACGAATGTCATGCAAATGTCAGTTTTTGCCAATATTGGGAATGAAATATATCTGCAAATATGGAAAATGCTTCGATTTGCTTAATGCTAGAAATTCAGGTGATATGAACCGAGAGGACGGTTTCCTGGAATTGACGGAAATCGTGAAACGGGAGTTATGGTGAAGGCGGAGAATATGCTAATGTGCTGAATCAGAAAATTTGATGGAAGCATTTAGTTTCATTGATACCCGTGAACCAGATTTACTAAGAAGTCAAATTCACAAAGAGTAGATTCAGGTGAATGAGTAGCAGATAGAAATGAGGAGATTTCATGAAGCTGACAGAATGATTTAGATAGGCATTAGGAATTAACACAAGATAGCGCGTTTGATGTAAATGGAGAAATTTCGACATTCAGAGAGGGAGCATAAGCTACAAGCAACAAATTTCAAGAAAATGACAGATTTTGCATACATGGGGAATGAGAAATATCTGCAGATAGAGAAAATGCCAGAATTTGATCAACTGCGGGTAATTGATGGTTGGCTTAATACAGAAAGCCGCGTTTGCTTCAATTGCAGGATTTGGAGAAATTGAAGGTTTGTTCAATGCAGAGAAGCTGGGAATCTGCAAAATAAGATTAATTGGAAGAAGCTGAGTACTTGCTAGTTACAGAGACCCAGACTTGTTGAAAGATTGAGAAATGGAGCAGCTGAACGTTATTTTGGACAATGAACATTTGGAAATTTTGGATTGTTAGAAATTGAGATATTACTGTAGATGGGCTGCAGAAATTATTGAAGGTGCAGTAATTGTTTGAATGGAGAAATGTATACATTCGTTGGACGAGAAGATGATTCATTTACGAATTTCATGGAAATATGAGATTTTACCAATATTGGGAATGAAATATATCTGCAAAAATGAAAAATGCTTCGATTTGCATAATGCTAGAAACTGAGGTGATAGGAACGTAGAGAACGGTTTCCTGGAATTGAAGGAACTTGCGAAATGGGAGTTATGGTGAATGTGGAGAATCAGCAAATGTGCTGAATCAGACAAATTGGTGGAAGCATTTACTTTGATTGATACCCGAAAACCAGATTTACTAAGAAGTAAAATTGAGAAATTGTAGATTCAGGTGCATGAGGAGAAGATAGAAATGAGGAGATTTTATGAAGCTGGCAGAATGATTTAGCTACGAAGTAGGAATTAATACGAGATAGCGAGTTTGATGTAAATGGAGAAATTTCGACATTCAGAGAAGCAGCAGAAGCTACAAGGAACAAATTTCAAGAAAATGAGAGATTTTGCAGACATGGGGAATGAGAAATATCTGCAGATAGAGAAAATGCCAGAATTTGATCAACTGCGGGAAATTGATGTTTGATTTAATACAGAGAGCCACGTTTGCTTCAGCTGCAGGATTTGGAGAAATTGACGTTGTGCTGAATGCAGAGAAGCTGGGAATGTGCAGAATAAGATTAATTGGAGGAAACTGCGTACTTGCAAGTAATAGAGACCCAGACCTGTTGGAAAATTTAGAAATGGAGTAGCTGAACGTTATTTTGAACAATGAACATTTGGAAATGTTTGTATTGTTAGAAATTGAGATATTACTGTAGATGGGCTGCATAAATTATTGAAGGTGCAGAAATTGTTTGAATGGAGAAATGTATACATTCGCTGGAAGAGAAGATGATTCATTTACGAATTTAATGGAAATGTGAGATTTTCCAAATATTGGGAATGAAATATATCGGCAAATATGGAAACAAGTTCCTTAATGCTAGAAATTCTGGTGAGAAGATCGTAGGTTTCCTGGAACTGAAGGAAATAGCGAAATGGGAGTTATGGTGAATGCGGAGAATCTGCAAATGTGCTGAATCAGACAAATTGATAGAATTATTTAGCTTGAATGATACCCAAGTACCAGCTTTGCTAACATGTCAAATTGAGAAATTGTAGGTGCAGGTGAATGAGGAGAAGATAGAAATGAGGAGATTTTATGAAGCTGGTAGAATGATTTAGATAGGCAGTAGGAATTAATACGAGATGGCGAGTTTGATGTAAATGGAGAAATCTCGACATTCAGAGAGGGAGCAGAAGCTACAAGCAACAAATATCATGAAAATGACAGATTTTGAACAACTGTGGGAAATTGATGTTTGGCTTAAGACAGAGAGCCACGTTTGCTTCAATTGCAGGATTTCGAGAAATTGACGTTGTGCTGACTGCAGAGAAGCTGGGAATGTGCAGAATAAGATTAATGGGAAGGAACTGAGTATTTGCTAGATACAGAGTCCCAGACTTGTTGAAAGATTGAGAAATGGAGTAGCTGAACGTTATATTCAACAATGAACATTTGGAAATGTTTCTATTGTTAGAAATTGAGATATTACTGTAGATGGGCTGGCCAAATTATTGAAGGTGCAGTAAGTATTTGAATGGAGGAATATATATATTCGTGGGAAGAGAAAATGATTCATTTACGACTTTCATGGAAATTTGAGATTTTACCAATCTGGGAATGAAATATATCTGCAAATAGGGAAAATTCTTCGATTTGCTTCATGCTAGAATTTGAGGTGATAAGATCTTAGAGACAGGTTTCCTGGAATTGAAGGAAATGGCGAAATGGGAGTTATGGTGAATGCGGAGAATCTGCAAGTATGCTCAATCAGACAAATTGTTGGAAGCATTTAGTTTGTTTGATACCCGAGAACCAGATTTGCTAACAAGTGAAATTGAGAAATTGTAGGTGCAGGTGAATGAGGAAAAGATGAAATGAAGAGATTTTATGAAGCTGGTGGAATGATTTAGATAGGCAGTAGGAATTAACACGAGATAGCGAGTTTGATGTAAATGGAGAAATTTCGACATTCAGAGAGAGAGCAGAAGCTACAAGCAACAAATTTCATGAAAATGACAGGTTTTGCATACTTGGGAATGAGAAATAGCTGCAGTTAGAGAAAATGCTAGAATTTGATCAACTGCGGGAAATTGATGTTTGGCTTAATACAGAGAGCCACCTTTGCTTCAATTGCAGGATTTGGAGAAATTGACGTGCTGAATGCAGAGAAGCTGGGATTGTGCAGAATAAGATTAATTGGAAGAAACTGAGTAATTGCTAGATACAGAGTCCCAGACTTGTTGAAAGATTGAGAAAGGGAGTAGCTGAACGTTATATTGAACATTGAACATTTGGAAATGTTTCTATTGTTCGAAATTGAGATATTACTGTAGATGGGATGCTGAAATTATTGAAGGTGCAATAATTGTTTGAATGGAGAAATATATACATTCGTTGGAAGAGAAAATGATTCAGTTACGGATTTCATGGAAATGAGAGATGTTACGAATCTTAGGAATGAAATATATCTGCAAATAGGGAAAATTCTTCGGTTTGCTTAATGCTAGAAATTGAGGTGATAGGATCGTAGGGACAGGTATAATGGAATTTCAAGAAAATGCGAGATATTGCATACATGGGGAATGAGAAATACCTGCAAATAGAGAAAATGTCAGAATTTAATCAGCTGCGGGAAATTGATGTTTGGCTTAATACAGAGAGCCACCTTTGCTTCAATTGCAGGATTTCGAGAAATTAACGTTGTGCTCAATGCAGAGAAGCTGGGAATGTGCAGAATAAGTTTAATTGGAGGAAACTGCGTACTTGCAAGTAATAGAGACCCAGACCTGTTGGAAAGTTAAGAAATGGAGTATCTGAACGTTATTTTGAACAATGAACATGTGGAAATGTTTGTATTGTTCGAATTTCAGATATAACTGTAGATGGGCTGCAGAAATTATTCAAGTGGCAGTAATTGTTTGAATGGAGAAATATATACCTTCGTTGGAAGAGAAGATGATTCATTTACCAATTTCATTGAAATGTGAGATTTTACCAATATTAGGAATGAAATACATCTGCAAATACGGAAAGTGCTTCGATTTGCTTAATGCAAGAAATTGAGGTGATAAAAACGTAGAGAAATGTTTCCTGGAATTGAAGGAAATGGCGAAATGTGAGTTATGGTGAATGCGGTGAATCTGCAAATGTGCTGAATCAGACAAATTGATAGAAGCATTTAATTTGATTGGTGCCCGAGAACCAGATTTAATAAGAAGTGAAATTGAGAAATTGTAGATCCAGGTGAATGAGTAGAAGATAGAAATGAGGAGATTTTATGAAGCTGGTAGAATGATTTAGATAGGCTGTAAAAATTAATACAGGATAGCGAGTTTGATGTGAATGGAGAAATTTCGACATTCAGAGAAGGAGCAGAAGCTACAAGCAACAAATTTCAAGAAAATCACAGATTTTGCATACATGGGGAATGAGAAATATCTGCAGATATAAAAAATGCCTGAATTTGATCAACTGCGGGAAATTGATATTTGGCTTAATGCCGAGAGCCACGTTCATTCACTTGCAGGATTTGGAGAAATTGACGTTGTGCAGAATACAGAGAAGCTGGGAATGTGCATAATAAGATTAATTGGAGGAAACTGCGTTCTTGCAAGTAATAGAGACCCAGACCTGTTGGAAAATTAAGAAATGGAGTAGCTGAACGTTATTTTGAACAATGAACATTTGGAAATCATTGTATTGTTAGAAATTGAGATATAACTGTAGATGGGCTGCAGAAATTATTCAAGTGCCAGTAATTGTTTGAATGGAGAAATATATACATTCGTTGGAAGAGAAGATGATTCTTTTACGAATTTCATGGAAATGTGAGATTTTACTAATATTGGGAATGAAATATATCGGAAAATATGGAAAATGCTTCGATTTGCTTAATGCTAGAAATTCTGGTGATAAGATCGCAGCTTTCCTGGAATTGAAGGAAATGGTGAAATGGGAGTTATGGTGAATGCGGAGAATCTGCAAATGTGCTGAATCAGACAAATTGATAGAAGCATTTAGTTTGAATGATACCCGAGTACCAGCTTTGCTAACAAGTGAAATTGAGAAATTGTAGGTGTACGTGAATGAGGAGAAGATAGAAATGAGGAGATTTTATGAAGCTGGTAGAATGATTTAGATAGGCAGTAGGAATTAATACGAGATAGCGAGTTTGATGTAATTGGAGAATTCTCGACATTCAGAGAGGGAGCAGAAGCCACAAGCAACAAATTTCATGAAAGTAACAGATTTTGCATACATGGGGAATGAGAAATATCTGCAGATAGAGAAAATACCAGAATTTGATCAACGGCGGGAAATTGATGTTTGGCTTAATACAGAGAGCCACGTTTGCTTCAATTGCAGCATCTGGAGAAATTGACGTTGTGCTGAATGCAGAGAAGCTGGGAATGTGCAGAATAAGATTAATGGGAAGAAAATGAGTACTTGCTAGATACAGAGACCCAGACTTGTTGAAAGATTGAGAAATGGAGTAGCTGAACGTTATATTCAACAATGAACATTTGTAAATGTTTCTATTGTTAGAAATTGAGATATTACTGTAGATGGGCTGGAGAAATTATTGAAGTTGCAGTAATTGTTTGAATGGAGAAATATATACATTCGTTGGACAAGTAAATGATTCATTTACGAATTTCATTGAAGTATGAGATTTTACCAATCTTGGGAATGAAATATATCTGCAAATAGGGAAAATTCTTTGATTTGCTTCGTGCTAGAAATTGAGGTGATAAGATCTTAGAGACAGGTTTCCTGGAATTGAAGGAAAAGACGAAATGGGAGTTATGGTGAATGCGGAGAATCTGCAAAAGTGCTGAATCAGACAAATTGATAGAAGCATTTAGTTTGAATGATACCCAAGTACCAGCTTTGCTAACAAGTGAAATTGAGAAATTTAAAGTGCAGGTGAATGAGGAGTAGATAGAAATGTGGGGATTTTATGAAGCTGGTAGAATGATTTAGATAGGCATTAGGAATTAATTGGAGATGGCTAGTTTGATGTAAATGGAGAAATCTCGAAATTCAGAGAGGGAGCAGAAGCTACAAGCAACAAATGTCACGAAAATGACAGATTTTGCATACATGGGGAATGAGAAATATCTGCAGATAGAGAAAATTCCAGAATTTGATCAATTGTGGGAAATTGATGTTAGGCTTAATACAGAGAGCACGTTTGCTTCAATTGCAGGATGTGGAGAAATTGAAGGTGTGTTCAACGTAGAGAAGCAGGGAATGTGCAGAATAAGATTAATTGGAAGAAACTTCATACTTGCAAGAAATAGAGACCCAGACCTGTTGAAAAATTAAGAAATGGAGTAGCTGAACGTTATTTTGTACAATGAACATTTGGAAACGTTTGTATTGTAAGAAATTGAGATATTACTGTAGATGGGCTGGCCAAATTATTGAAGGTGCAGTAATTGTTTGAATGGAGAAATGTACACATTCGTTGGAAGAGAAGATGATTCATTTACGAATTTAATGGAAATGTGAGATTTTACTAATATTGGGAATGAAAAATATCGGCAAATATGGAAAATGCTTCGATTTGCTTAATGCTAGAAATTCTGGTGAAAAGATCGTAGGTTTCCTGGAATTGAAGGAAATGGCGAAATGGGAGTTATGGTGAATGCGGAGAATCTGCAAATGTGCTGAATCAGAAAAATTGATGGAAGCATTTAATTTGATTGATACCCGAGAACCAGATTTGCTAACAAGTGAAATTGAGAAATTTTAAGTGCAGGTGAATGAGGAGTAGATAGAAATGTGGAGATTTTATGAAACTGGTAGAATGATTTAGATAGGCAGTAGGAATTAATAGGAGATGGCTAGTTTGATGTAAATGGAGAAATGTCGACATTCAGAAAGGGAGCAGAAGCTACAAGCAACAAATTTCATGAAAATGACAGATTTTGCATACATGGGGAATGAGAAATATCTGCAGATAGAGAAACTGCCAGAATTTGATCAACGGCGGGAAATTGATGTTTTTTTAATACAAAGAGCCACGTTTGCTTCAATTGCAAGATGTGGAGAAATTGACGTTGTGCTAAATGCAGAGATGTTGGGAATTTGCAGAATAAGATTAATTGGAAGAAACTGAGTACTTGCTAGATACAGAGACCCAGACTTGCTGAAAGATTGGGAAAAAGAGCAGCTGAACGAAATATTGAACAATGAACATTTGGAAATGTATGTAATGTTAGAAATTAAGATATGACTGCAGATATGCTGGCGAAATTAGTGAAGGTGCAGTAATTGTTTGAATGGAGAAATATATACATTCGTTGGACGAGCATATGATTCATTTACGAATTTCATCGAAGTATGAGATTTTACCAATCTTGGGAATGAAATATATCTGCAAATAGGGAAAATTCTTTGATTTTCGTCGTGCTAGAAATTGAGGTGATAAGGTCGTAGAGACGGGTTTCCTGGAATTGAACGAAATATCGAAATGCGAGTTATGGTGAGTGCGGAGAATCTGCAAATGTGCTGAATCAGAGAAATTGATGGAAGCATTTAGTTTGATTGATACCCGAGAACATGATTTGCTAACAAGTGAAATTGAGAAATTATAGGTGCAGGTGAATGATAGAAATGAGGAGATTTTCTGATGCTGGTAGAATGATTTAGATAGGCAGTAGGAATTAATACGAGATATCGACTTTGATGTAAATGGAGAAATTTCGACATTCAGAGAGGGAGCAGAAGCTACAAGCAACAAATTTCATCAGAATGACAGATTTTGCATACATGGGGAATGAGAAATATCTGCAGATAGAGAAAATGCCAGAATTTGATCAACTGCGGGTAACTGATGTTTGGATTAATACAGAGAGCCACGTTTGCTTCAATTGCAGGATGTGGAGAAATTGAAGGTGTGTTCAATGCAGAGAAGCTGGGAATGTGCAGCATAAGATTAATTGGAAGAAACTTCGTACTTGCAAGAAATAGAGACCAAGACCTGTTGAAAAATTAAGAAATGGAGTAGCTGAACGTTATTTTGAACGATGAACATTTGGAAATGTTTCTATTCTTAGAAATTGAGATATTACTGTAGATGGGCTGGCCAAATTATTGAAGCTGCAGTAATTGTTTGAATGGAGATAAGTATACATTCGTTGTAAGAGAAGATGATTCATTTACGAATTTCATGGAAATGTGAGATTTTACTTATATTGGGAATGAAATATATCGGCAAATAAGGAAAATGCTACGATTTGTTAATGCTAGGAATTCTTGTGAAAAGATCGTAGGTTTCCTGGAATTGAAGGAAATGGCGAAATGGGAGTTATGGTGAATGCGGAGAATCTGCAAATATGCTGAATCAGACAAATTGATGGAAGCATTTAGTTTGATTGACAACTGAGAACCAGATTTGCTAACAAGTGAAATTGGAAATTTTAGGGGCAGGTGAATGAGGAGTAGATAGAAATGAGGAGATGTTATGAAACTGGTAGAATGATTTAGATAGGCAGTAGGAATTAATGCGAGATAGCGAGTTTGATGTAAATGGAGAATCTCGACATTCAGAGACGGAGCAGAAGCTACAGCAACAAATTTCATGAAAATGACAGATTTTGCATACATGGGGAATGATAAATATCTGCAGATAGAGAAAATGCCAGAATTTGTTCAACTGCGAGAAATTGATGTTTGGCTTATTACAGAGAGTCACGTTTGCTTCAATTGTAGGATTTGGAGAAATTGACGTTGTGCTGAATGCGGAGAATCTGGGAACGTGCAGAATAAGATTAATTGGAAGAAACTGAGTACTTGCTAGATACAGAGACCCATTCTTGTTGAAAGATTGAGAAATGGAGCAGCTGAATGAAATATTGAACAATGAACATTTGGAATTGTATGTAATGTTAGAAATTGAGATATTACTGTAGATGGGCTGGCGAAATTATTCAAGGTGCAGTAATTGTTTGAATGGAGAAACATATACATTCGTTTGTCGAGAAAAGGATTCATTTACGAATTTCATGTAAATGTGAGATTTTACCAATCTTGGGAATGAAATATATCTGCAAATAGGGAAAATTCTTCGATTTGCTTCATGCTAGAATTTGAGGTGATAAGATCTTAGAGACAGTTTTTTTGGAATTGAAGGAAATGGCGAAATGGGAGTTATGGTGAATGTGGAGAAACTGCAAATGTGCTGAAGCAGACAAACTGAAGGAAGCTTTTAGTTTGATTGATGCCCGAGAACATGATTTGCTAACAAGTGAGCTTGAGAAATTTTAGGGGCAGGTGAATGAGGAGTAGATAGAAATGAGGAGATTTTATGAAGCTGGTAGAATGATTTAAATAGGCAGTAGGAATTAATACGAGATAGCGAGTTAGTCGTAAATTTAGAAATTTCGACATTCAGAGAGGGAGCAGAAGCTACAAGCAACAAATTTCATGAAAATGACAGATTTTGCATACATGGGGAATGATAAATATCTGCAGATAGAGAAAATGCCAGAATTTGATCAACTGTGGGAAATTGATGTTAGACTTAATACAGAGAGCCAAGTTTGCTTCAATTGCAGGATGTGGAGAAATTGAAGGTGTGTTCAACGGAGAGAAGTTGGGAATGTGCAGAATAAGATTAATTGGAAGAAACTTCGTACTTGCAAGAAATAGAGACCCAGACCTGTTGAAAATTTAAGAAATGGAGTAGCTGAACGTTATTTTGAACAATCAACATTTGGAAATGTTTGTATTGTTAGAAATTGAGATATTACTGTAGATGGGCTGGCCAAATTATTGAAGGTGCAGTAATTGTTTGAATGGAGAAATGTATACATTCGTTGGAAGAGAAGATGATTCATTTACGAATTTCATGGAAATGTGAGATATTACTAATATTGGGAATGAAATATATCGGCAAATATGGAAAATGCGTCGATTTGCTTAATGCTAGAAATTCTTGTGAAAAGATAGTAGGTTTCCTGGAATTGAAGGAAATGGCGAAATGGAAGTTATGGTGAATGCGGAGAATGTGCAAATGTGCTGAATCAGACAATTTGATGCAAGCATTTACTTTGATTGATACCCGAGAACCAGATTTGCTAATAAGTGAAATTGAGAAATTTTAGCTGCAGGTGAATGAGGAGTAGATAGAAATTAGGAGATTTTTTGAAGCTGGTAGAATGATTTAGATAGGCAGTAGGAATTAATACGAGATAGCAAGTTTGACGTAAATGTAGAAATTTCGACATTCAGAGAGGGAGCAGTTCTACAAGCAACAAATTTCATGAAAATGACAGATTTTGCATACATGGGGAATGAGAAATATCTGCAGATAGAGAAAATGCCAGAATTTGATCAACTGCGAGAAATTGATGTTTGGCTTAATACAGAGAGCCACGTTTGCTCCAATTGCAGGATGTGGAGAAATTGACGTTGTGCTAAATGCAGAGAAGCTGGGAATGTGCAGAATAAGATTTATTGGAAGAAACTGAGTACTTGCTAGATACAGAGACCCAGACTTGTTGAAAGATTGAGAAATGGAGTCGCTGAATGTTATATTGAACAATCAACATTTGGAAATGTTTGTATTGTTAGAAATTGAGATATTACTGTAGATGGGCTGGCGAAATTATTGAAGGTGCAGTGATTATTTGAATAGAGAAATATATACATTCGTTTGAAGAGAAAATGATTCATTTGCGAATTTCATGGAAATGTGAGTTTTTACCAATCTTGGGAATGAAATATATCTGCAAATAGGTAAAATTCTTCGATTTGCTTCATGCTAGAATTTGAGGTGATAAGATCTTAGAGACAGGTTTCCTGGAATTGAAGGAAATGGCGAAATGGGAGTTATGGTGTATACAGATAATCTGCAAATGTGCTGAATCAGACAAATTGATGGAAGCATTTAGTTTGATTCATACCCGAGAACCAGATTTGCTAACAAGTGAAATTGAGAAAGTTTTGCTGCAGGTGAATGAGGAGTTGATAGAAATGAGGAGATGTTATGAAGCTGGTAGAATGATTTAGATAGGCAGTAGGAATTAATACGAGATAGCGAGTTTGATCTAAATGTAGAAATCTCGACATTCAGAGACGGAGCAGAATCTAGAAGCAAGAAATTTCATGATAATGACAGATTTTGCATACATGGGGAATGAGAAATATCTGCAGATAGAGAAAATGCCAGAATTTGATCAACTGCGGGAAATTAATGTTTGGCTTAATACAGGGAGCCACGTTTGCTTCAGTTGCAGGAGTTGGAGAAATTGGCCTTGTGCTGAATGCAGAGAATCTGGGAATGTGCAGAATAAGATTAATCGGAAGAAACTGAGTACTTGCGAGATACAGAGACCCAGACTTGCTGAAAGATTGAGCAATGGAGCAGCTGAACGAAATATTGAACAATGTATATTTGGAAATGTTTGTATTGTTAGAAATTGAGATATTACTGTAGATGGGCTGGCGAAATTATTGAAGGTGCAATAATTGTTTGAATGGAGAAATGTACACATTCATTGGAAGAGAAAATGATTCATTTACGAATTTCATTGAAGTATGAGATTTTACCAATCTTGGGAATGAAATATATCTGCAAATAGGGAAAATTCTTCGATTTGCTTCATGCTAGAATTTGAGGTGATAAGATCTTAGAGACAGGTTTCCTGGAATTGAAGGAAATGGCGAAATGGGAGTTATGGTTAATGCGGAGAATCTGCAAATGTGCTGAATCAGACAAATTGATGGACAAATTTAGTTTGATTGATACCCGAGAACCAGATTTGATAACAAGTGAAATTGAGAAAGTTTAGCTGCAGGTGAATGAGGAGTTGATAGAAATCAGGAGATTTTTTGAAGCTGGTATAATCATTTAGATAGGCAGTAGGAAATAATACGAGATAGCGAGTTTGATGTAAATGGAGAAATTTCGACATTCAGAGAGAGCTTAAGCTTCGGGCAACAAATTTCATGAAAATGACAGATTTTGCATACATGGGGAATGAGAAATATCTGCCGATAGAGAAAATGCCAGAATTTGATCAACGGTGGGAAATTGATGTTTGGCTTAAAACAGAGAACCACGTTTGCTTCAATTGCAGGATCTGGAGAAATTGACATTGTGCTAAATGCAGAGAAGCTGGGAATGTGCAGAATAAGATTAATTGGAAGATACTGAGAACTTGCTAGATACAAAGACCTAGACTTGTTGAAAGATTGAGAAATGGAGTAGCTGAACGTTATATTGAACAATGAACATTTGGAAATGTTTGTCTTGATAGAAATTGAGATATTACTTTAGATGGGCTGGCGAAATTATTGAAGATGCATTAATTGTTTGAATGGAGAAATGTATACATTCGTTGGAAGAGAAAATGATTCATTTAAGAATTTCATGGAAATGTGAGATTTTATCAATCTTGGGAATGAAATATATCTTCAAATAGGGAAAATTCTTCGATTTGCTTCATGCTAGAATTTGAGGTGAAAAGATCTAAGAAACAGGTTTCCTGGAATTGAAGGAAATGGCGAAATGGGAGTTATGGTGAATGCAGAGAATCTGCAAATGTGCTGAATCAGACAAACTGACGGAAACATTTAGTTTGTGTGATACCCGATAACCAAATTTGCTAGCAAGTGAAATTGAGAAATTTTAGGGGCAGGTGAATTAGGAGTAGATAGAATTGAGGACATGTTATGAAGCTGGTAGAATGATTTAGATAGGCAGTAGGAATGAATAGGAGATAGCGAGTTTGATGTAAATGGAAAAATCTCGACATTCAGAGGCGGAGCAGAAGCTACAAGTAACAAATTGCATGAAAATGACAGATTTTGCCTACATGGGGAATGAGAATATCTGCAGATAGACAAAATGCCAGAATTGGATCAACTGCGGGAAAGTGGTGTTTGGCTTAATACATAGAGCCACGTTTGTTTCAATAGCAGGATGCGGAGAAATTGACGTTGTCCTAAATGCGGAGAAGCTGGGAATGTGCAGAATAAGACTAATTGGAAGAATCTGAGTACTTGCTAGATACAGAGACCCAGACTTGTTGTAAGACTGAGAAATGGAGTAGCTGAACGTTATATTGAACATTGAACATTTGGAAATGTTTGTATTGTTAGAAATTGAGATATTACTGTAGATGGGCTGGCGAAATTATTGAAGGTGCAGTAATTGTTTGAATAGAAAAATATATACATTCGTTTGAAGAGAAAATGATTCATTTACGAATTTCATGGAAATGTGAGATTTTACCAATCTTGGGAATGAAATATATCTGCAAATAGGGAAAATTCTTCGATTTGCTTCATGCTAGAATTTGAGGTGATAAGATCTTAGAGACAGGTTTCCTGGAATTGAAGGAAATGGCGAAATGGGAGTTATGGTGAATGCGGCGAATCTGCAAATGTGCTGAATCAGACAAATTGTTGGAAGCATTTAGTTTGATTGATACCCGAGAACCAGATTTGCTAACAAGTGAAATTGAAAAAGTTTAGGTGCAGGTGATTCAGGAGTAGATAGAAATGAGGATATTTTATGAACCTGTGTTAATCATTTAGATAGGCAGTAGGAATTAATACGAGATAGCGAGTTGGATGTAAATAGAGAAATTTCGACATTCAGAGAGGGAGCAGAAACTACGAGCAACAATTTTAATGAAAATGACAGATTTTGCATACATGGGGAATGAGAAATATCTGCAGCTAGAGAAAATGCCAGAATTTGATCAACTGCGGGAAATTGATGTTTGGCTTAATACAGAGAGCCACGTTTGCTTCAATTGCAGGAGTTGGAGAAATTGACGTTGTGCTGAATGCGCAGAATCTGGGAACGTGCAGAATAAGATTAATTGCAAGAAACTGAGCACTTGCTAGATACAGAGACCCAGACTTGTTGAAATATTTAGAAATGCTGCAGCTGAACCAAAAATAGAACAATGAAATGTTTGTATTGTTAGAAATTGAGATATTACTTAAGATGGGCTGGCGAAATTATTGAAGGTGAATTAATTGTTTGAATGAAGAAATATATACATTCGTTGGAAGAGAAAATGATTCATTTAAGAATTTCATGGAAATGTGAGATTTTACCACTCTTCGGAATGAAATATATCTGCAAATAGGGAAAATTCATCGATTTGCTTCATGTTAGAATTTGAGGTGATAAGATCCTAAAGACAGATATCCTGGAAATGAAGGAAATGGTGAAATGGGAGTTATGGTGAATGCGGAGAATCTGCAAATGTGCTGAATCAGACAAATTGATGGAAGCATTTAGTTTGATTGATACCCGAGATCCAGATTTGCTAGCAAGTGAAATTGAGAAATTGTAGGTGCAGGTGAATGAGGAGAAGATAGAAATGAGGTGATTTTATGAAACTGGTAGAATGATTTAGATAGGCAGTAGGAATTAATAGGAGATGGCTAGTTTGATGTAAATGGAGAAATGTCGACATTCAGAAAGGGAGCAGAAGCTACAAGGAACAAATTTCATGAAAATGACAGATTTTGCATACATGGGGAATGAGAAATATCTGCAGATAGAGAAAATGCCAGAATTTGATCAACGGCGGGAAATTGATGTTTGACTTAATACAGAGAGCCACGTTTGCTTCAATTGCAGGATGTGGAGAAATTGACGTTGTGCTAAATGCAGAGAACCTGGGAATGTGCAGAATATGATTAATTGGACGAAACTGAGTACTTGCTAGATACAGAGACCCTTGACTTGTTGAAAGATTGAGAAATGGAGTATCTGAACGTTATATTGAACAATGAACATTTGGAAATGTTTGTAGTTTTAGAAATTGAGATATTACTGTAGATGGGCTAGCGAAATTATTGAACGTGCAGTAATTGTTTGAATGGAGAAATATATACATTCTTTGGAAGAGAAAATGATTCATTTACGAAATTCATGGAAATGTGAGATTTTACCAATCTTGGGAATGAAATATATCTGCAAATAGGGAAAATTCTTCGATTTTCTTCATGCTAGAATTTGAGGAAATAAGATCATAGATACAGGTTTCCTGGAATTGAAGGGAATGGCGAAATGGGAGTTATGGTGAATGCGGAGAATCTGCAAATGTGCTGAATCAGACAAATTGATGGATGCATTTAGTTTGATGGATACTCGAGAACCAGATTTGCTAACAAGTGACATTGAGAAATTTTCGGTGCAGATGAATGAGGAGTAGATAGAAATGAGGAGATTTTATGAAGCTGTTAGAATGATTTAGATAGGCAGTAGGAATTAATACGAGATAGTGAGTTTGATGTAAATGGAGAAATTTCGACATTCAGAGAGGGAGCAGAAGCTACAAGCAACAAATTTCATGAAAATGACAGATTTTGCATACATGGTGAAGGAGAAATATCTTCAGATAGAGAAAATGCCAGAATTTGATCAACTGCAGGAAATTGATGTTTGGCTTAATACAGAGAGCCACGTTTACTTCAATTGCAGGATTTGTAGAAATTGACGTTGTCCTGGATGCAGAGAAGCTGGGAATGTGCAGAATAAGATTAATTGGAAGAATCTGAGTACTTGCTGGATACAGAGACCCTGACTAGTTGAAAGATTGTGAAATAGAGTTGCTGAACGTTATATTGAACAATGAACATTTGGAAATGTTTGTATTGTTAGAAATACAGAAATTACTGTAGATGGGCTGGCAAAATTATTCGAGGTGCAGTAATTGTTTGAGTGGAGAAATATATACATTCGTTGGAAGATAAGATTTATGAATTTACGAATATCATGGAAATGTGAGATTTTAGTAATATTGGGAAACAAATATATCTGCAAATATGGAAAATGCGTCGAGTTGCTTAATGCTAGAAATTCAGGTGAAGAGAAACGTAGAGAAATGTTTGCTGGAATTGAAGGAAATGGTGAAATGGGAGTTATGGTGAATGCGGAGAATTTGCAAATGTGCTGAATCAGACAAATTGATGGAAGCATTTACTTTGATTGATACCTGGGAACCAGATTTACTAAGAAGTGAAATTGAGAAATTGTAGGTGCAGGTGAATCAGGTGAATTTAGAAATGAGGAGATTTTATGAAGCTGGTAGAATGATGCAGATAGGCAATAAGAATTAATACGAGATAGCGAGTTTGATGTACATGGAGAACTTTCGACATTCAGAGAGGGAACAGAAGCTACAAGCAACAACTTTCATGAAAATGACAGATTTTCCATACACGGGGAATGAGAAATATCTGCAGATAGAGAAAATGCCAGAATTTGAGCAACTGCGGGAAATTGATGTTTGGCTTAATACAGAGAGCCATTTTACTTCAATTGCAGGATTTGGAGAAGTTGACGTTGTGCTGAATGTAGAGAAGCTGGGAATGTGCAGAATAAGATTAATTGGAAGAAACTGAGTACTTGCTAGATACAGAGACACTGACTAGTTGAAAGTTTGAGAAATCGAGTCGTTGAACGTTATATTCTACAATGAACATTTGGAAATGTTTGTATTGTTTAAATTGCAGATGGGCTGGCGAAATTATTGAAGGTGCAGTAATTGTTTGAATGGAGAAATGTATACATTCGTTGGAAGAGAAGATGATTCATTTACGAATTTCATGAAAATGTCAGATTTTACTAATATTGGGAATGAAATATATCTGCAAATAGTGAAAATGCTTCGATTTGTTTCATGCTAGAAATTGAGGCGATAAGATCGTAGGTTTCCTGGAATTGAAGGAAATGGCGAAATGGGAGTTATGGTGAATGCGGAGAATCTGCAAATGTGCTGAATCAGACAAATTGATGGAAGCGTTTAGTTTCATTAATACCCGAGAACCAGATTCGCTAACAAGTGAAATTGAGAAATTTTAGGTGCAGGTGAATGAGGAGAAGATAGAAATGCGGAGATTTTATGAAGCTGCTAGAATGATTTAGATAGGCAGTAGGAATTAATACGAGATATCGACTTTGATGTAAATGGAGAAATGTCGACATTCAAAGAGGGAGCAGAAGCTACAAGCAACAGATTTCATGAATATGACAGATTTTGCATACATGAGGAATGAGATATATCTGCAGATAGAGAAAATGCCAGAATTTGATCAACTGTGGGAAATTGATGTTTGGCTTAATACAGAGAGCCACGTTTACTTCAATTTAAGTATTTGTAGAAATTGACGTTGTGCTGAAAGCAGAGAAGCTGGGAATGTGCAGAATACGATTAATTGGAAGAATCTGAGTACTTGCTAGATACAGAGACACTGAGTTGTTGAAAGATTGAGAAATGGAGTAGCTGAACGTTATATTGTAAAATGTACATTTGGAAATGTTTGTATTGTTAGAAATTGAGACATTACTGTAGATGGCCTGGCGAAATTATTGAAGGTGCAGTCATTGTTTGAATGGAGAAATATGTACATTCGTTGGAAGAGAAAATGATTTATTAGCGAATTTCATGGAAATGTGAGATTTTACTAATCTTGGGAATGAAATATATCTGCAAATACGGAAAATGCTTCGATTTGTTTCATGCTAGAAATTGAGGTGATAAGATCGTAGGTTTCCTGGAATTGAAGGAAATGGCGAAATGTGAGATATGGTGAATGTGGAGAATCTGCAAATGTGCTGAATCAGACAAATTGATTAGGTATTTAGTTTGATTGATACCCGACAACCAGCTTAGCTAACAAGTGAAATTGAGAAATTGTAGGTGCAGGTGAATGAGGAGAAGATAGAAATCAGGAGAGGTTATGATGCTGCTAGAATGATTTAGATAGGCAGTAGGAATTAATACGAGATAACGAGTTGATGTAAATGGAGAAAGTTCCACGTTCAGAGAGGGAGCAGAAACTACAATCAACAAATTTCATGCAAATGACAGATTTTGCATACATGGTGAATGAGAAATATCAGCAAATAGAGACAAATGCCAGAATTTGTTCAACAGCGGGAAATTTATGTTTGGCTTAATACTGAGAGTCAAGTTTGCTTCAATTGCAGCATTTGGAGAAATTGACGTTGTGCTGAATGCAGAGAAGCTTGGAATGTGCAGAATAAGATTAATTGGAAGAATCTGATTACTTGCTAGATACAGAGCCCCTGCCTAGTTGAAAGATTGAGAAATGGAGTAGCTGAACGTTATATTTTACAATAAACATTAGGAAATGTTTGGAAAGTTAGAAATTCAGAAATTACTGTAGATGGGCTGGCGAAATTATTGAAGGTGCAGTCATTGTTTGAATGGAGAAATATATACATTCGTTGGAAGAGAAGATGATTCATTTACGAATTTCATGGAAATGTGAGATTTTACTAATATTGGGAATGAAATATATCTGCAAAGATGGAAAATGCTTCGATTTGCTTAATGCTGGAAATTCAGGAAAGCGAACGTAGAGAAATGTTTGCTGGAATTGAACGAAATGGTGAAATGGGAGTTATGGTGAATGCGGAGAATCTGCAAATATCCTAAATCAGCCAAATTGACGGAAGCATTTAGTTTGATTGATACCTGAGAACCAGATTTACAAAGAAGTGACATTGAGAAATTGGAGATTCAGGTGAATGTGGTGAATATAGAAATGAGGAGATTTTTTGTAGCTGGTAGAATGATGTAGATAGGCAGTAAGAATTAATACGAAATAGCGAGTGTGATGGAAATGGAGAAGTTTCGACATTCAGAGAGGGAGCAGAAGCTCCAAGCAACAAATTTCATGAAAATGACAGATTTTCCATACATGGGGAATGAGAAATATCTGCAGATAGAGAAAATGCCAGAATTTGATCAAATGCGGGAAATTGATGTGTGGCTTAATACAGAGAGCCACGTTTACTTCAATTGCAGGATTTGGAGAAATTGACGTTGTGCTGAATGTAGAGGATCTGGGAATGTGCAGAATAAGATTAATTGGACGAAACTGAATACTTGCTAGATACAGAGACCCTGACTAGTTGAAAGATTGAGAAATGGAGTAGCTGAACGTTATATTGTACAATGAACATTTGGAAATGTTTGTATTGTTAGAAATTATAGATGGGCTGGCGAAATTATTGAAGGTGCAGTCATTGTTTGAGTGGAGAAATGTAAACATTCGTTGGAAGAGAAGATGATTCATTTACGAATTTCATGGAAATGTGAGATTTTACTAATCTTGGGAATGAAATATATCTGCAAATATGGAAAATGCTTCGATTCGCTTAATGCTAGAAATTCTGGTGATGAGAATGTAGGATTCCTGGAAATGAAGTAAATGGCGAAATGGGAGTTCTGGTGAATGCGGAGAATCTGCAAATGTGCTGAATCAGACAAATTGATGGAGGCATTTAGTTTGATTGATACCAGAGAACCAGATTTGCTAACAAGTGAAATTGAGAAATTTTGGGTGCAGGTGAATGAGGAGAAGATAGAAATGAGGAGATTTCATGAAGCTGCTAGAATGAATTAGATAGGCAGTAGGAATTAATACGAGATATGGAGTTTGATGTAAATGGAGAAATGTCGGCATTCAAAGAGGGAGCAGAAGCTACAAGCAACAGATTTCATGAAAATGACAGATTTTGCATAAATGAGAAATGAGATATATCTGCAGATAGAGAAAATGCCAGAATTTGATCAACTGCGGGAAATTGATGTTTCGCTTAATACAGAGAGCCACGTTTACATCAATTGCAGCATTTGGAGAAATTGACGTTGTGCTGAATGCAGAGAAGCTGGGATTGTGCAGAATAAGATTAATTGGAAGAATCTGAGTACTTGCTAGATACAGAGACCCTGACTAGTTGGAAGATTGAGAAATGGAGTAGCTGCACGTTATATTGCACAATGAACATTTGGAAATGTTTGTATTGTTAGAAATTCAGAAATTACTGTAGATGGGCTGGCGAAATTGTTGAAGGTGCAGTCATTGTTTGAATTGAGAAATGTATACATTCGTTGGAAGAGAAGATGATTCATTTACGAATTTCATGCAAATGTGAGATTTTACTAATCTTGGGAATAAAATATATCTGCAAATATGGAAAATGCTTCGATTTGCTTAATGCTAGAAATTCAAGTGAAGAGATCGTAGAGAAATGTTTGCTGGAATTGAAGGAAATGCTGATATGGGAGTTATGGTGAATGCGGAGAATCTGCAAATATCCTAAATCAGCCAAATTGACGGAAGCATTTAGTTTGATTGATACCTGAGAACCAGATTTACAAAGAAGTGACATTGAGAAATTGGAGATTCAGGTGAATGTGGTGAATATAGAAATGAGGAGATTTTTTGTAGCTGGTAGAATGATGTAGATAGGCAGTAAGAATTAATACGAAATAGCGAGTGTGATGGAAATGGAGAAGTTTCGACATTCAGAGAGGGAGCAGAAGCTCCAAGCAACAAATTTCATGAAAATGACAGATTTTCCATACATGGGGAATGAGAAATATCTGCAGATAGAGAAAATGCCAGAATTTGATCAAATGCGGGAAATTGATGTGTGGCTTAATACAGAGAGCCACGTTTACTTCAATTGCAGGATTTGGAGAAATTGACGTTGTGCTGAATGTAGAGGATCTGGGAATGTGCAGAATAAGATTAATTGGACGAAACTGAATACTTGCTAGATACAGAGACCCTGACTAGTTGAAAGATTGAGAAATGGAGTAGCTGAACGTTATATTGTACAATGAACATTTGGAAATGTTTGTATTGTTAGAAATTATAGATGGGCTGGCGAAATTATTGAAGGTGCAGTCATTGTTTGAGTGGAGAAATGGAAACATTCGTTGGAAGAGAAGATGATTCATTTACGAATTTCATGGAAATGTGAGATTTTACTAATCTTGGGAATGAAATATATCTGCAAATATGGAAAATGCTTCGATTCGCTTAATGCTAGAAATTCTGGTGATGAGAATGTAGGATTCCTGGAAATGAAGTAAATGGCGAAATGGGAGTTCTGGTGAATGCGGAGAATCTGCAAATGTGCTGAATCAGACAAATTGATGGAGGCATTTAGTTTGATTGATACCAGAGAACCAGATTTGCTAACAAGTGAAATTGAGAAATTTTGGGTGCAGGTGAATGAGGAGAAGATAGAAATGAGGAGATTTCATGAAGCTGCTAGAATGAATTAGATAGGCAGTAGGAATTAATACGAGATATGGAGTTTGATGTAAATGGAGAAATGTCGGCATTCAAAGAGGGAGCAGAAGCTACAAGCAACAGATTTCATGAAAATGACAGATTTTGCATAAATGAGAAATGAGATATATCTGCAGATAGAGAAAATGCCAGAATTTGATCAACTGCGGGAAATTGATGTTTCGCTTAATACAGAGAGCCACGTTTACATCAATTGCAGCATTTGTTGAAATTGACGTTCTGCTGAAAGCAGAGAAACTGGGAATGTGCAGAATACGATTAATTGGAAGAAGCTGAGTACTTTCTACATACAGAGACCACTGACTTGTTGAAAGATTGAGAAATGGTGTAGCTGAACGTTATATTGTACAATGAACATTTGGAAATGTTTGTATTGTTAGAAATTGAGACATTACTGTAGATGGGCTGGCGAAATTACTGAAGGTGTAGTAATTGTTTGAATAGAGAAATATGTACATTCGTTGCAAGAGAAGATGATACATTTACGAAAATCATGGAAATGTGAGATTTTACTAATCTTGGCAATGAAATATATCTGCAAATATTGAAAATGCTTCGATTTGCTTAATGCTAGAAATTGAGGTGATAAGATCGTAGGTTTCCTGGAATTGAAGGAAATGGAGAAATGGGAGTGATGGTGAATGGGGAGAATCTGCAAATGTGCTGAATCAGACAAATTGATAAGGTATTTAGTTTGATTGATACCCGAGAACCAGCTTTGCTAAGAAGTCAAATTGGGAAATTGTAGTTGCAGGTGAATGAGGAGAAGATAGAAATGAGGAGAATTTAATAAGCTGGTAGAATGATTTAGATAGGCAGTAGGAATTAATACGAGATAACGAGTTTGATGTAAATGGAGAAATATCGACATTCAAAGAGGGAGCAGAAGCTACAGTCAACAAATTTCTTGGAAATGTCAGCTTTTGCATACATGAGGAATGAAATATATCTGCAGATAGAGAAAATGCCAGAATTTGGTCAACTGCGGCAAATTTATGTTTGGCTTAATACTGAGAGTCACGTTTGCTTCAATTGCAGGATTTGGAGAAATATACGTGGTGCTGAATGCAGAGAAGCTGGGAATGTGCAGAATAAGATTAATTGGAAGAATCTGAGTACTTGCTAGATACAGAGACCCAGACAAGTTGAAAGATTGAGAAATGGAGTAGCTGCACGTTATATTGCACAATGAACATTTGGAAATGTTTGTATTGTTAGAAATTCAGAAATTACTGCAGATGGACTGGCGAAATTGTTGAAGGTGCAGTCATTGTTTGAATGGAGAAATGTATACATTCGTTGGAAGAGAAGATGATTCTTTTACCAATTTCATGCAAATGTGAGATTTTACTAACCTTGGCGATGAAATATATCTGCAAATATGGAAAATGCTTCGATTTGCTTAATGCTAGAAATTCAAGTGAAGAGACCGTAGAGAAATGTTTGCTGGAATTGAAGGAAATGCTGAAATGGGAGTTATGGTGAATGCGGAGAATCTGCAAATGTGCTGAATCAGCCAAATTGATGGAAGCATTTAGTTTGATTGATACCTGAGAACCAGATTTACAAAGAAGTGACATTGAGAAATTGGAGATTCAGTTGAATGAGGTGAATATAGAAATGAGGAGATTTTTTGTAGCTGGTAGAATGATGTAGATAGGCAGTAAGAATTAATACGAGATAGCGAGTTTGATGTAAATGGAGATGTTTCCGCATTCAGAGAGGGAGCAGAAGCTCCAAGCAACAAATTTCATGAAAATGACAGATTTTCCATACATGGGGAATGAGAAATATCTGCAGATAGAGAAAATGCCAGAATTTGATCAAATGCGGGAAATTGATGTGTGGCTTAATACAGAGAGCCACGTTTACTTCAATTGCAGGATTTGGAGAAATTGACGTTGTGCTGAATGTAGAGGATCAGGGAATGTGCAGAATAAGATTAATTGGAAGAAACTGAGTACTTGCTAGATACAGAGACACAGACTTGTTGAAAGATTGAGAAATGGAGTAGCTGAACGTTATATTGTACAATGAACATTTGGAAATGTTTGTATTGTTAGAAATTATAGATGGGCTGGCGAAATTATTGAAGGTGCAGTCATTGTTGGAATGGAGAAATATATACATTCGTGGAAAAGAAGATGATTCATTTACGATTTTCATGCAAATGTGAGATTTTACTAATATTGGGAATGAAATATATCTGCAAATATGGAAAATCCTTCGATTTGCTTAGTGCTTGAAATCCTGGTGATGAGAATGTAGGATTCCTGGAAATGAAGTAAATGGCGAAATGGGAGTTATGGTGAATGCGGAGAATCTGCAAATGTGCTGAATCAGACAAATTGATGGAGGCATTTAGTTTGATTGATACCCGAGAACCAGATTTGCTAACAAGTGAAATTGAGAAATTGTAGGTGCAGGTGAATGAGGAGAAGATAGAAATGAGGAGATTTCATGAAACTGCTATAGTGAATTAGATAGGCAGTAGGAATTAATACGAGATATCGACTTTGATGTAAATGGAGAAATGTCGACATTCAAGAGGGAGCAGAAGCTACAAGCAACAGATTTCATGAAAATGACAGATTTTGCAAAAATGATGAATAAGATATATCTGCAGATAGTGAAAATGCCAGAATTTGATCAACTGTGGGAAATTGATGTTTCGCTTAATACAGAGAGCCACGTTTACTTCAATTGCAGGATTTGTAGAAATTGACGTTCTGCTGAATGCAGAGATGCTGGGAATGTGCAGAATACGATTAATTGGAAGAAGCTGAGTTCTTTCTACATACAGAGACCACTGACTTGTTGAAAGATTGAGAAATGGAGTAGCTGCACGTTATATTGCACAATGAACATTTGGAAATGTTTGTATTGTTAGAAATTCAGAAATTGCGGTAGATGGGCTGGCGAAATTGTTGAAGGTGCAGTCATTGTTTGAATGGAGAAATGTATACATTCGTTGGAAGAGAAGATGATTCTTTTACGAATTTCATGCAAATGTGAGATTTTACTAACCTTGGGGATGAAATATATCTGCAAATATGGAAAATGCTTCGATTTGCTTTATGCTAGAAATTCAAGTGAATAGAACGTAGAGAAATGTTTGCAGGAATTGAAGGAAATGCTGAAATGGGACTCATGGTGAATGCGATGAATCTGCAAATGTGCTGAATCAGCCAAATTGATGGAAGCATTTAGTTTGATTGATACCTGAGAACCAGATTTACAAAGAAGTGACATTGAGAAATTGGAGATTCAGTTGAATGAGGTGAATATAGAAATGAGGAGATTTTTTGTAGCTGGTAGAATGATGTAGATAGACAGTAAGAATTAATACGAGATAGCGAGTTTGATGTAAATAGAGAAGTTTCGACATTCAGAGAGGGAGCAGAAGCTCCAAGCAACAAATTTCATGAATTGACAGATTTTCCATACATGGGGAATGAGAAATATCTGCAGATAGAGAAAATGCCAGAATTTGATCAAATGCGGGAAATTGATGTGTGGCTTAATACAGACAGCCACATCTACTTCAATTGCAGGATTTGTAGAAATTGACGTTCTGCTGAATGCAGAGATGCAGGGAATGTGCAGAATACGATTAATTGGAAGAAGCTGAGTACTTTCTACATACAGAGACCACTGACTTGTTGAAAGATTGAGAAGTGGTGTAGCTGAACGTTATATTGTACAATGAACATTTGGAAATGTTTGTATTGTTAGAAATTGAGACATTACTGTAGATGGGCTGGCGAAATTACTGAAGGTGTAGTAATTGCTTGAATAGAGAAATATGTACATTCGTTGCAAGAGAACATGATACATTTACGAAATTCATGGAAATGTGAGATTTTACTAATCTTGGCAATGAAATATATCTGCAAATATTGAAAATGCTTCGATTTGCTTAATGCTAGAAATTGAGGTGATAAGATCGTAGGTTTCCTGGAAATGAAGGAAATGGCGAAATGGGAGTGATGGTGAATGGGGAGAATCTGCAAATGTGCTGAATCAGGCAAATTGATAAGGTATTTAGTTTGATTGATACCCGAGAACCAGCTTTGCTAACAAGTCAAATTGGGAAATTGTAGTTGCAGGTGAATGAGGAGAAGATAGAAATGAGGAGAATTTAATAAGCTGGTAGAATGATTTAGATAGGCAGTAGGAATTAATACCAGATAACGAGTTTGATGTAAATGGAGAAATATCGACATTCAAAGAGGGAGCAGAAGCTACAGTCAACAAATTTCTTGGAAATGTCAGCTTTTGCATACATGAGGAATGAAATATATCTGCAGATAGAGAAAATGCCAGAATTTGGTCAACTGCGGCAAATTTATGTTTGGCTTAATACTGAGAGTCACGTTTGCTTCAATTGCAGGATTTGGAGAAATATACGTGGTGCTGAATGCAGAGAAGCTGGGAATGTGCAGAATAAGATTAATTGGAAGAATCTGAGTACTTGCTAGATACAGAGACCCAGACAAGTTGAAAGATTGAGAAATGGAGTAGCTGCACGTTATATTGCACAATGAACATTTGGAAATGTTTGTATTGTTAGAAATTCAGAAATTACTGCAGATGGGCTGGCGAAATTGTTGAAGGTGCAGTCATTGTTTGAATGGAGAAATGTATACATTCGTTGGAAGAGAAGATGATTCTTTTACCAATTTCATGCAAATGTGAGATTTTACTAACCTTGGCGATGAAATATATCTGCAAATATGGAAAATGCTTCGATTTGCTTAATGCTAGAAATTCAAGTGAAGAGACCGTAGAGAAATGTTTGCTGGAATTGAAGGAAATGCTGAAATGGGAGTTATGGTGAATGCGGAGAATCTGCAAATGTGCTGAATCAGCCAAATTGATGGAAGCATTTAGTTTGATTGATACCTGAGAACCAGATTTACAAAGAAGTGACATTGAGAAATTGGAGATTCAGTTGAATGAGATGAATATAGAAATGAGGAGATTTTTTGTAGCTGGTAGAATGATGTAGATAGGCAGTAAGAATTAATACGAGATAGCGAGTTTGATGTAAATGGAGATGTTTCCGCATTCAGAGAGGGAGCAGAAGCTCCAAGCAACAAATTTCATGAAAATGACAGATTTTCCATACATGGGGAATGAGAAATATCTGCAGATAGAGAAAATGCCAGAATTTGATCAAATGCGGGAAATTGATGTGTGGCTTAATACAGAGAGCCACGTTTACTTCAATTGCAGGATTTGGAGAAATTGACGTTGTGCTGAATGTAGAGGATCTGGGAATGTGCAGAATAAGATTAATTGGAAGAAACTGAGTACTTGCTAGATACAGAGACACAGACTTGTTGAAAGATTGAGAAATGGTGTAGCTGAACGTTATATTGTACAATGAACATTTGGAAATGTTTGTATTGTTAGAAATTATAGATGGGCTGGCGAAATTATTGAAGGTGCAGTAATTGTTGGAATGGAGAAATATATACATTCGTGGAAAAGAAGATGATTCATTTACGATTTTCATGCAAATGTGAGATTTTACTAATATTGGGAATGAAATATATCTGCAAATATGGAAAATGCTTCGATTTGCTTAATGCTAGAAATTCTGGTGATGAGAATGTAGGATTCCTGGAAATGAAGTAAATGGCGAAATGGGAGTTATGGTGAATGCGGAGAATCTGCAAATGTGCTGAATCAGACAAATTGATGGAGGCATTTAGTTTGATTGATACCCGAGAACCAGATTTGTTAACAAGTGAAATTGAGAAATTTTAGGTGCAGGTGAATGAGGACAAGATAGAAATGAGGAGATTTCAAGAAACTGCTAGAATGAATTAGATAGGCAGTAGGAATTAATACGAGATATGGAGTTTGATGTAAATGGAGAAATGTCGACATTCAAGAGGGAGCAGAAGCTACAAGCAACAGATTTCATGAAAATGACAGATTTTGCAAAAATGATGAATAAGATATATCTGCAGATAGTGAAAATGCCAGAATTTGATCAACTGCGGGAAATTGATGTTTCGTTTAATACAGAGAGCCACGTTTACTTCAATTGCAGGATTTGTAGAAATTGACGATCTGCTGAATGCAGAGATGCTGGGAATGTGCAGAATACGATTAATTGGAAGAAGCTGAGTTCTTTCTACATACAGAGACCACTGACTTGTTGAAAGATTGAGAAATGGTGTAGCTGAACGTTATATTGTACAATGAACATTTGGAAATGTTTGTATTGTTAGAAATTGAGACATTACTGTAGATGGGCTGGCGAAATTACTGAAGGTGTAGTAATTGTTTGAATGGAGAAATATGTACATTCGTTGCAAGAGAAGATGATACATTTACGAAATTCATGGAAATGTGAGATTTTACTAATCTTGGGAATGAAATATATCTGCAAATAGGGAAAATGCTTCGATTTGCTTAATGCCAGAAATTGAGGTGATAAGATCGTAGGTTTCCTGGAATTGAAGGAAATGGCGACATGGGAGTTATGGTGAATGCGGAGAATCTGCAAATGTGCTGAATCAGACAAATTGATAAGGTATTTAGTTTGATTGATACCCGAGAACCAGCTTTGCTAACAAGTCAAATTGGGAAATTGTACTTGCAGGTGAATGAGGAGAAGATAGAAATGAGGAGATTTTATGAAGCTGGTAGAATGATTTAGATAGGCAGTAGGAATTAATACCAGATAACGAGTTTGATGTAAATGGAGAAATTTCGACATTCAAAGAGGGAGCAGAAGCTACAGTCAACAAATTTCTTGGAAATGTCAGATTTTGCATACATGGTGAATGTGAAACATCTGCAGATAGAGTAAATGCCAGAATTGATCAACTGCGGCAAATTGATGTTTGGCTTAATACTGGGAGTCATGTTTGCTTCAATTGCAGCATTTGGACAAATTGACGTTGTGCTGAATGCAGAAAAGCTGGGAATGTGCAGAATAAGATTAATTGGAAGAATCTGAGTACTTGCTAGATACAGAGACACTGACTTGTTGAAAGATTGAGAAATGGAGTAGCTGCACGTTATATTCTACAATGAACATTTGGAAATGTTTGTATTGTTAGAAATTGAGACATTACTGTAGATGGGCTGGAGAAATTATTCAAGGTGCAGTAATTGTTTGAATGGACAAATATATACATTCGTTGGAGGAGAAGATGATTCATTTACGAAATTCATGGAAATATGAGATTTTACTAATCTTGGGAATGAAATATATCAGCAAATAGCGAAAATGCTTCGATTTGTTTCATGCTAGAAATTGAGGTGATAAGATCGTAGGTTTCCTGGAATTGAAGGAAATGCTGAAATGGGAGTTATGGTGAATGCGGAGAATCTGCAAATGTGCTGAATCAGACAAATTGATAAGGTATTTAGTTTGATTGATACCCGAGAACCAGCTTTGCTAACAAGTCAAATTGGGAAATTGTACTTGCAGGTGAATGAGGAGAAGATAGAAATGAGGAGATTTTATGAAGCTGGTAGAATGATTTAGATAGGCAGTAGGAATTAATACCAGATAACGAGTTTGATGTAAATGGAGAAATTTCGACATTCAAAGAGGGAGCAGAAGCTACAGTCAACATATTTCTTGGAAATGTCAGATTTTGCATACATGGTGAATGTGAAACATCTGCAGATAGAGAAAATGCCAGAATTGATCAACTGCGGCAAATTTACGTTTGGCTTAATACTGGGAGTCACGTTTGCTTCAATTGCAGCATTTGGAGAAATTGACGTTGTGCTGAATGCAGAGAAGCTGGGAATGTGCAGAATAAGATTAATTGGAGGAATCTGAGTACTTGCTAGATACAGAGACCCTGACTAGTTGAAAGATTGAGAAATGGAGTAGCTGCACGTTATATTGCACAATGAACATTTGGAAATGTTTGTATTGTTAGAAATTCAGAAATTGCTGTAGATGGGCTGGCGAAATTGTTGAAGGTGCAGTCATTGTTTGAATGGAGAAATGTATACATTCGTTGGAAGAGAAGATGATTCTTTTACGAATTTCATGCAAATGTGAGATTTTACTAACGTTGGGGATGAACTATATCTGCAAATATGGAAAATGATTCGATTTGCTTTATGCTAGAAATTCAAGTGAATAGAACGTAGAGAAATGTTTGCAGGAATTGAAGGAAATGCTGAAATGGGAGTTATGGTGAATGCGGAGAATCTGCAAATGTGCTGAATCAGACAAATTGATGGAAGCATTTAGTTTGATTGATACCTGAGAACCAGATTTACAAAGAAGTGACATTGAGAAATTGGAGATTCAGTTGAATGAGGTGAATATAGAAATGAGGAGATTTTTTGTAGCTGGTAGAATGATGTAGATAGGCAGTAAGAATTAATACGAGATAGCGAGTTTGATGTAAATGGAGAAGTTTCGACATTCAGAGAGGGAGCAGAAGCTCCAAGCAACAAATTTCATGAATTGACAGATTTTCCATACATGGGGAATGAGAAATATCTGCAGATAGAGAAAATGCCAGAATTTGATCAAATGCGGGAAATTGATGTGTGGCTTAATACAGACAGCCACATCTACTTCAATTGCAGGATTTGTAGAAATTGACGTTCTGCTGAATGCAGAGATGCAGGGAATGTGCAGAATACGATTAATTGGAAGAAGCTGAGTACTTTCTACATACAGAGACCACTGACTTGTTGAATGATTGAGAAGTGGTGTAGCTGAACGTTATATTGTACAATGAACATTTGGAAATGTTTGTATTGTTAGAAATTGAGACATTACTGTAGATGGGCTGGCGAAATTACTGAAGGTGTAGTAATTGCTTGAATAGAGAAATATGTACATTCGTTGCAAGAGAACATGATACATTTACGATTTTCATGCAAATGTGAGATTTTACTAATCTTGGGAATGAAATATATCTGCAAATATTGAAAATGCTTCGATTTGCTTAATGCTAGAAATTGAGTTGATAAGATTGTAGGTTTCCTGGAAATGAAGGAAATTGCGAAATGGGAGTGATGGTGAATGGGGAGAATCTGCAAATGTGCTGAATCAGGCAAATTGATAAGCTATTTAGTTTGATTGATACCCGAGAACCAGCTTTGCTAACAAGTCAAATTGGGAAATTGTACTTGCAGGTGAATGAGGAGAAGATAGAAATGAGGAGAATTTAATAAGCTGGTAGAATGATTTAGATAGGCAGTAGGAATTAATACCAGATAACGAGTTTGATGTAAATGGAGAAATTTCGACATTCAAAGAGGGAGCAGAAGCTACAGTCAACAAATTTCTTGGAAATGTCAGATTTTGCATACATGGTGAATGTGAAACATCTGCAGATAGAGTAAATGCCAGAATTGATCAACTGCGGCAAATTGATGTTTGGCTTAATACTGGGAGTCATGTTTGCTTCAATTGCAGCATTTGGACAAATTGACGTTGTGCTGAATGCAGAAAAGCTGGGAATGTGCAGAATAAGATTAATTGGAAGAATCTGAGTACTTGCTAGATACAGAGACACTGACTTGTTGAAAGATTGAGAAATGGAGTAGCTGCACGTTATATTCTACAATGAACATTTGGAAATGTTTGTATTGTTAGAAATTGAGACATTACTGTAGATGGGCTGGAGAAATTATTCAAGGTGCAGTAATTGTTTGAATGGACAAATATATACATTCGTTGGAGGAGAAGATGATTCATTTACGAAATTCATGGAAATATGAGATTTTACTAATCTTGGGAATGAAATATATCAGCAAATAGCGAAAATGCTTCGATTTGTTTCATGCTAGAAATTGAGGTGATAAGATCGTAGGTTTCCTGGAATTGAAGGAAATGCTGAAATGGGAGTTATGGTGAATGCGGAGAATCTGCAAATGTGCTGAATCAGACAAATTGATAAGGTATTTAGTTTGATTGATACCCGAGAACCAGCTTTGCTAACAAGTCAAATTGGGAAATTGTACTTGCAGGTGAATGAGGAGAAGATAGAAATGAGGAGATTTTATGAAGCTGGTAGAATGATTTAGATAGGCAGTAGGAATTAATACCAGATAACGAGTTTGATGTAAATGGAGAAATTTCGACATTCAAAGAGGGAGCAGAAGCTACAGTCAACATATTTCTTGGAAATGTCAGATTTTGCATACATGGTGAATGTGAAACATCTGCAGATAGAGAAAATGCCAGAATTGATCAACTGCGGCAAATTTACGTTTGGCTTAATACTGGGAGTCACGTTTGCTTCAATTGCAGCATTTGGAGAAATTGACGTTGTGCTGAATGCAGAGAAGCTGGGAATGTGCAGAATAAGATTAATTGGAGGAATCTGAGTACTTGCTAGATACAGAGACCCTGACTAGTTGAAAGATTGAGAAATGGAGTAGCTGCACGTTATATTGCACAATGAACATTTGGAAATGTTTGTATTGTTAGAAATTCAGAAATTGCTGTAGATGGGCTGGCGAAATTGTTGAAGGTGCAGTCATTGTTTGAATGGAGAAATGTATACATTCGTTGGAAGAGAAGATGATTCTTTTACGAATTTCATGCAAATGTGAGATTTTACTAACGTTGGGGATGAACTATATCTGCAAATATGGAAAATGATTCGATTTGCTTTATGCTAGAAATTCAAGTGAATAGAACGTAGAGAAATGTTTGCAGGAATTGAAGGAAATGCTGAAATGGGAGTTATGGTGAATGCGGAGAATCTGCAAATGTGCTGAATCAGACAAATTGATGGAAGCATTTAGTTTGATTGATACCTGAGAACCAGATTTACAAAGAAGTGACATTGAGAAATTGGAGATTCAGTTGAATGAGGTGAATATAGAAATGAGGAGATTTTTTGTAGCTGGTAGAATGATGTAGATAGGCAGTAAGAATTAATACGAGATAGCGAGTTTGATGTAAATGGAGAAGTTTCGACATTCAGAGAGGGAGCAGAAGCTCCAAGCAACAAATTTCATGAATTGACAGATTTTCCATACATGGGGAATGAGAAATATCTGCAGATAGAGAAAATGCCAGAATTTGATCAAATGCGGGAAATTGATGTGTGGCTTAATACAGACAGCCACATCTACTTCAATTGCAGGATTTGTAGAAATTGACGTTCTGCTGAATGCAGAGATGCAGGGAATGTGCAGAATACGATTAATTGGAAGAAGCTGAGTACTTTCTACATACAGAGACCACTGACTTGTTGAATGATTGAGAAGTGGTGTAGCTGAACGTTATATTGTACAATGAACATTTGGAAATGTTTGTATTGTTAGAAATTGAGACATTACTGTAGATGGGCTGGCGAAATTACTGAAGGTGTAGTAATTGCTTGAATAGAGAAATATGTACATTCGTTGCAAGAGAACATGATACATTTACGAAATTCATGGAAATGTGAGATTTTACTAATCTTGGGAATGAAATATATCTGCAAATATTGAAAATGCTTCGATTTGCTTAATGCTAGAAATTGAGGTGATAAGATCGTAGGTTTCCTGGAAATGAAGGAAATTGCGAAATGGGAGTGATGGTGAATGGGGAGAATCTGCAAATGTGCTGAATCAGGCAAATTGATAAGGTATTTAGTTTGATTGATACCCGAGAACCAGCTTTGCTAACAAGTCAAATTGGGAAATTGTACTTGCAGGTGAATGAGGAGAAGATAGAAATGAGGAGAATTTAATAAGCTGGTAGAATGATTTAGATAGGCAGTAGGAATTAATAACAGATAACGAGTTTGATGTAAATGGAGAAATATCGACATTCAAAGAGGGAGCAGAAGCTACAGTCAACAAATTTCTTGGAAATGTCAGCTTTTGCATACATGAGGAATGAAATATATCTGCAGATAGAGAAAATGCCAGAATTTGGTCAACTGCGGCAAATTTATGTTTGGCTTAATACTGAGAGTCACGTTTGCTTCAATTGCAGGATTTGGAGAAATATACGTGGTGCTGAATGCAGAGAAGCTGGGAATGTGCAGAATAAGATTAATTGGAAGAATCTGAGTACTTGCTAGATACAGAGACCCAGACAAGTTGAAAGATTGAGAAATGGAGTAGCTGCACGTTATATTGCACAATGAACATTTGGAAATGTTTGTATTGTTAGAAATTCAGAAATTACTGCAGATGGGCTGGCGAAATTGTTGAAGGTGCAGTCATTGTTTGAATGGAGAAATGTATACATTCGTTGGAAGAGAAGATGATTCTTTTACCAATTTCATGCAAATGTGAGATTTTACTAACCTTGGCGATGAAATATATCTGCAAATATGGAAAATGCTTCGATTTGCTTAATGCTAGAAATTCAAGTGAAGAGACCGTAGAGAAATGTTTGCTGGAATTGAAGGAAATGCTGAAATGGGAGTTATGGTGAATGCGGAGAATCTGCAAATGTGCTGAATCAGCCAAATTGATGGAAGCATTTAGTTTGATTGATACCTGAGAACCAGATTTACAAAGAAGTGACATTGAGAAATTGGAGATTCAGTTGAATGAGATGAATATAGAAATGAGGAGATTTTTTGTAGCTGGTAGAATGATGTAGATAGGCAGTAAGAATTAATACGAGATAGCGAGTTTGATGTAAATGGAGATGTTTCCGCATTCAGAGAGGGAGCAGAAGCTCCAAGCAACAAATTTCATGAAAATGACAGATTTTCCATACATGGGGAATGAGAAATATCTGCAGATAGAGAAAATGCCAGAATTTGATCAAATGCGGGAAATTGATGTGTGGCTTAATACAGAGAGCCACGTTTACTTCAATTGCAGGATTTGGAGAAATTGACGTTGTGCTGAATGTAGAGGATCTGGGAATGTGCAGAATAAGATTAATTGGAAGAAACTGAATACTTGCTAGATACAGAGACACAGACTTGTTGAAAGATTGAGAAATGGTGTAGCTGAACGTTATATTGTACAATGAACATTTGGAAATGTTTGTATTGTTAGAAATTATAGATGGGCTGGCGAAATTATTGAAGGTGCAGTAATTGTTGGAATGGAGAAATATATACATTCGTGGAAAAGAAGATGATTCATTTACGATTTTCATGCAAATGTGAGATTTTACTAATATTGGGAATGAAATATATCTGCAAATATGGAAAATGCTTCGATTTGCTTAATGCTAGAAATTCTGGTGATGAGAATGTAGGATTCCTGGAAATGAAGTAAATGGCGAAATGGGAGTTATGGTGAATGTGGAGAATCTGCAAATGTGCTGAATCAGACAAATTGATGGAGGCATTTAGTTTGATTGATACCCGAGAACCAGATTTGTTAACAAGTGAAATTGAGAAATTTTAGGTGCAGGTGAATGAGGAGAAGATAGAAATGAGGAGATTTCAAGAAACTGCTAGAATGAATTAGATAGGCAGTAGGAATTAATACGAGATATGGAGTTTGATGTAAATGGAGAAATGTCGACATTCAAGAGGGAGCAGAAGCTACAAGCAACAGATTTCATGAAAATGACAGATTTTGCAAAAATGATGAATAAGATATATCTGCAGATAGTGAAAATGCCAGAATTTGATCAACTGCGGGAAATTGATGTTTCGTTTAATACAGAGAGCCACGTTTACTTCAATTGCAGGATTTGTAGAAATTGACGATCTGCTGAATGCAGAGATGCTGGGAATGTGCAGAATACGATTAATTGGAAGAAGCTGAGTTCTTTCTACATACAGAGACCACTGACTTGTTGAAAGATTGAGAAATGGTATAGCTGAACCTAATATTGTACAGTGAACATTTGGAAATGTTTGTATTGTTAGAAATTGAGACATTACTGTAGATGGGCTGGTGAAATTACTGAAGGTGTAGCAATTGTTTGAATGGAGAAATATGTACATTCGTTGCAAGAGAACATGATACATTTACGAAATCCATGGAAATGTGAGATTGTACTAATCTTGGGAATGAAATATATCTGCAAATAGGGAAAATGCTTCGATTTGCTTAATGCCAGAAATTGAGGTGATAAGATCGTAGGTTTCCTGGAATTGAAGGAAATGGCGACATGGGAGTTATGGTGAATGCGGAGAATCTGCAAATGTGCTGAATCAGACAAATTGATAAGGTATTTAGTTTGATTGATACCCGAGAACCAGCTTTGCTAACAAGTCAAATTGGGAAATTGTACTTGCAGGTGAATGAGGAGAAGATAGAAATGAGGAGATTTTATGAAGCTGGTAGAATGATTTAGATAGGCAGTAGGAATTAATACCAGATAACGAGTTTGATGTAAATGGAGAAATTTCGACATTCAAAGAGGGAGCAGAAGCTACAGTCAACAAATTTCTTGGAAATGTCAGATTTTGCATACATGGTGAATGTGAAACATCTGCAGATAGAGTAAATGCCAGAATTGATCAACTGCGGCAAAATTTATGTTTGGCTTAATACTGGGAGTCATGTTTGCTTCAATTGCAGCATTTGGACAAATTGGCGTTGTGCTGAATGCAGAAAAGCTGGGAATGTGCAGAATAAGATTAATTGGAAGAATCTGAGTACTTGCTAGATACAGAGACACTGACTTGTTGAAAGATTGAGAAATGGAGTAGCTGCACGTTATATTCTACAATGAACATTTGGAAATGTTTGTATTGTTAGAAATTGAGACATTACTGTAGATGGGCTGGAGAAATTATTCAAGGTGCAGTAATTGTTTGAATGGACAAATATATACATTCGTTGGAGGAGAAGATGATTCATTTACGAAATTCATGGAAATATGAGATTTTACTAATCTTGGGAATGAAATATATCAGCAAATAGGGAAAATGCTTCGATTTGTTTCATGCTAGAAATTGAGGTGATAAGATCGTAGGTTTCCTGGAATTGAAGGAAATGCTGAAATGGGAGTTATGGTGAATGCGGAGAATCTGCAAATGTGCTGAATCAGACAAATTGATAAGGTATTTAGTTTGATTGATACCCGAGAACCAGCTTTGCTAACAAGTCAAATTGGGAAATTGTACTTGCAGGTGAATGAGGAGAAGATAGAAATGAGGAGATTTTATGAAGCTGGTAGAATGATTTAGATAGGCAGTAGGAATTAATACCAGATAACGAGTTTGATGTAAATGGAGAAATTTCGACATTCAAAGAGGGAGCAGAAGCTACAGTCAACATATTTCTTGGAAATGTCAGATTTTGCATACATGGTGAATGTGAAACATCTGCAGATAGAGAAAATGCCAGAATTGATCAACTGCGGCAAATTTATGTTTGGCTTAATACTGGGAGTCACGTTTGCTTCAATTGCAGCATTTGGAGAAATTGACGTTGTGCTGAATGCAGAGAAGCTGGGAATGTGCAGAATAAGATTAATTGGAGGAATCTGAGTACTTGCTAGATACAGAGACCCTGACTAGTTGAAAGATTGAGAAATGGAGTAGCTGCACGTTATATTGCACAATGAACATTTGGAAATGTTTGTATTGTTAGAAATTCAGAAATTGCTGTAGATGGGCTGGCGAAATTGTTGAAGGTGCAGTCATTGTTTGAATGGAGAAATGTATACATTCGTTGGAAGAGAAGATGATTCTTTTACGAATTTCATGCAAATGTGAGATTTTACTAACGTTGGGGATGAACTATATCTGCAAATATGGAAAATGATTCGATTTGCTTTATGCTAGAAATTCAAGTGAATAGAACGTAGAGAAATGTTTGCAGGAATTGAAGGAAATGCTGAAATGGGAGTTATGGTGAATGCGGAGAATCTGCAAATGTGCTGAATCAGACAAATTGATGGAAGCATTTAGTTTGATTGATACCTGAGAACCAGATTTACAAAGAAGTGACATTGAGAAATTGGAGATTCAGTTGAATGAGGTGAATATAGAAATGAGGAGATTTTTTGTAGCTGGTAGAATGATGTAGATAGGCAGTAAGAATTAATACGAGATAGCGAGTTTGATGTAAATGGAGAAGTTTCGACATTCAGAGAGGGAGCAGAAGCTCCAAGCAACAAATTTCATGAATTGACAGATTTTCCATACATGGGGAATGAGAAATATCTGCAGATAGAGAAAATGCCAGAATTTGATCAAATGCGGGAAATTGATGTGTGGCTTAATACAGACAGCCACATCTACTTCAATTGCAGGATTTGTAGAAATTGACGTTCTGCTGAATGCAGAGATGCAGGGAATGTGCAGAATACGATTAATTGGAAGAAGCTGAGTACTTTCTACATACAGAGACCACTGACTTGTTGAATGATTGAGAAGTGGTGTAGCTGAACGTTATATTGTACAATGAACATTTGGAAATGTTTGTATTGTTAGAAATTGAGACATTACTGTAGATGGGCTGGCGAAATTACTGAAGGTGTAGTAATTGCTTGAATAGAGAAATATGTACATTCGTTGCAAGAGAACATGATACATTTACGAAATTCATGGAAATGTGAGATTTTACTAATCTTGGGAATGAAATATATCTGCAAATATTGAAAATGCTTCGATTTGCTTAATGCTAGAAATTGAGGTGATAAGATCGTAGGATTCCTGGAAATGAAGTAAATGGCGAAATGGGAGTTATGGTGAATGCGGAGAATCTGCAAATGTGCTGAATCAGACAAATTGATGGAGGCATTTAGTTTGATTGATACCCGAGAACCAGATTTGTTAACAAGTGAAATTGAGAAATTTTAGGTGCAGGTGAATGAGGAGAAGATAGAAATGAGGAGATTTCAAGAAACTGCTAGAATGAATTAGATAGGCAGTAGGAATTAATACGAGATATGGAGTTTGATGTAAATGGAGAAATGTCGACATTCAAGAGGGAGCAGAAGCTACAAGCAACAGATTTCATGAAAATGACAGATTTTGCAAAAATGATGAATAAGATATATCTGCAGATAGTGAAAATGCCAGAATTTGATCAACTGCGGGAAATTGATGTTTCGTTTAATACAGAGAGCCACGTTTACTTCAATTGCAGGATTTGTAGAAATTGACGATCTGCTGAATGCAGAGATGCTGGGAATGTGCAGAATACGATTAATTGGAAGAAGCTGAGTTCTTTCTACATACAGAGACCACTGACTTGTTGAAAGATTGAGAAATGGTATAGCTGAACCTAATATTGTACAGTGAACATTTGGAAATGTTTGTATTGTTAGAAATTGAGACATTACTGTAGATGGGCTGGTGAAATTACTGAAGGTGTAGTAATTGTTTGAATGGAGAAATATGTACATTCGTTGCAAGAGAACATGATACATTTACGAAATCCATGGAAATGTGAGATTGTACTAATCTTGGGAATGAAATATATCTGCAAATAGGGAAAATGCTTCGATTTGCTTAATGCCAGAAATTGAGGTGATAAGATCGTAGGTTTCCTGGAATTGAAGGAAATGGCGACATGGGAGTTATGGTGAATGCGGAGAATCTGCAAATGTGCTGAATCAGACAAATTGATAAGGTATTTAGTTTGATTGATACCCGAGAACCAGCTTTGCTAACAAGTCAAATTGGGAAATTGTACTTGCAGGTGAATGAGGAGAAGATAGAAATGAGGAGATTTTATGAAGCTGGTAGAATGATTTAGATAGGCAGTAGGAATTAATACCAGATAACGAGTTTGATGTAAATGGAGAAATTTCGACATTCAAAGAGGGAGCAGAAGCTACAGTCAACAAATTTCTTGGAAATGTCAGATTTTGCATACATGGTGAATGTGAAACATCTGCAGATAGAGTAAATGCCAGAATTGATCAACTGCGGCAAAATTTATGTTTGGCTTAATACTGGGAGTCATGTTTGCTTCAATTGCAGCATTTGGACAAATTGGCGTTGTGCTGAATGCAGAAAAGCTGGGAATGTGCAGAATAAGATTAATTGGAAGAATCTGAGTACTTGCTAAATACAGAGACACTGACTTGTTGAAAGATTGAGAAATGGAGTAGCTGCACGTTATATTCTACAATGAACATTTGGAAATGTTTGTATTGTTAGAAATTGAGACATTACTGTAGATGGGCTGGAGAAATTATTCAAGGTGCAGTAATTGTTTGAATGGACAAATATATACATTCGTTGGAGGAGAAGATGATTCATTTACGAAATTCATGGAAATATGAGATTTTACTAATCTTGGGAATGAAATATATCAGCAAATAGGGAAAATGCTTCGATTTGTTTCATGCTAGAAATTGAGGTGATAAGATCGTAGGTTTCCTGGAATTGAAGGAAATGCTGAAATGGGAGTTATGGTGAATGCGGAGAATCTGCAAATGTGCTGAATCAGACAAATTGATAAGGTATTTAGTTTGATTGATACCCGAGAACCAGCTTTGCTAACAAGTCAAATTGGGAAATTGTACTTGCAGGTGAATGAGGAGAAGATAGAAATGAGGAGATTTTATGAAGCTGGTAGAATGATTTAGATAGGCAGTAGGAATTAATACCAGATAACGAGTTTGATGTAAATGGAGAAATTTCGACATTCAAAGAGGGAGCAGAAGCTACAGTCAACATATTTCTTGGAAATGTCAGATTTTGCATACATGGTGAATGTGAAACATCTGCAGATAGAGAAAATGCCAGAATTGATCAACTGCGGCAAATTTATGTTTGGCTTAATACTGGGAGTCACGTTTGCTTCAATTGCAGCATTTGGAGAAATTGACGTTGTGCTGAATGCAGAGAAGCTGGGAATGTGCAGAATAAGATTAATTGGAGGAATCTGAGTACTTGCTAGATACAGAGACCCTGACTAGTTGAAAGATTGAGAAATGGAGTAGCTGCACGTTATATTGCACAATGAACATTTGGAAATGTTTGTATTGTTAGAAATTCAGAAATTGCTGTAGATGGGCTGGCGAAATTGTTGAAGGTGCAGTCATTGTTTGAATGGAGAAATGTATACATTCGTTGGAAGAGAAGAAGATTCTTTTACGAATTTCATGCAAATGTGAGATTTTACTAACGTTGGGGATGAACTATATCTGCAAATATGGAAAATGATTCGATTTGCTTTATGCTAGAAATTCAAGTGAATAGAACGTAGAGAAATGTTTGCAGGAATTGAAGGAAATGCTGAAATGGGAGTTATGGTGAATGCGGAGAATCTGCAAATGTGCTGAATCAGACAAATTGATGGAAGCATTTAGTTTGATTGATACCTGAGAACCAGATTTACAAAGAAGTGACATTGAGAAATTGGAGATTCAGTTGAATGAGATGAATATAGAAATGAGGAGATTTTTTGTAGCTGGTAGAATGATGTAGATAGGCATTATAAATTAATACGAGATAGCGAGTTTGCTGTAAATGGAGACGTTTCGACATTCAGAGAGGGAGAAGAAGCTCCAAGCAACAAATTTCATGAAATTGACAGATATTCCAAACATGGGGAATGAGAAATATCTGCAGATAGAGAAAATGCCAGAATTTGATCAAATGCGGGAAATTGATGTTTCGCTTAATGCAGAGAGCCACGTTTACTTCAATTGCAGGATTTGTAGAAATTGACGTTCTGCTGAATGCAGAGAAGCTGGGAATGTGCAGAATACGATTAATTGGAAGAAGCTGAGTACTTTCTACATACAGAGACCACTGACTTGTTGAAAGATTGAGAAATGGTGTAGCTGAACGTTATATTGTACAATGAACATTTGGAAATGTTTGTATTGTTAGAAATTGAGACATTACTGTAGATGGGCTGGTGAAATTACTGAAGGTGTAGTAATTGTTCGAATAGAGAAATATGTACATTCGTTGCAAGAGAAGATGATACATTTACGAAATTCATGGAAATGTGAGATTTTACTAATCTTGGGAATGAAATATATCTGCAAATATTGAAAATGCTTCGATTTGCTTAATGCTAGAAATTGAGGTGATAAGATCGTAGGTTTCCTGGAATTGAACGAAATGGCGAAATGGGAGTTATGGTGAATGGGGAGAATCTGCAAATGTGCTGAATCAGGCAAATTGATAAGGTATTTAGTTTGATTGATACCCGAGAACCAGCTTTGCTAACAAGTCAAATTGGGAAATTGTACTTGCAGGTGAATGAGGAGAAGATAGAAATGAGGAGAATTTAATAAGCTGGTAGAATGATTTAGATAGGCAGTAGGAATTAATACCAGATAACGAGTTTGATGTAAATGGAGAAATTTCGACATTCAAAGAGGGAGCAGAAGCTACAGTCAACAAATTTCTTGGAAATGTCAGCTTTTGCATACATGAGGAATGAAATATATCTGCAGATAGAGAAAATGCCAGAATTTGGTCAACTGCGGCAAATTTATGTTTGGCTTAATACTGAGAGTCACGTTTGCTTCAATTGCAGCATTTGGAGAAATATACGTGGTGCTGAATGCAGAGAAGCTGGGAATGTGCAGAATAAGATTAATTGGAAGAATCTGAGTACTTGCTAGATACAGAGACCCAGACAAGTTGAAAGATTGAGAAATGGAGTAGCTGCACGTTATATTGCACAATGAACATTTGGAAATGTTTGTATTGTTAGAAATTCAGAAATTACTGCAGATGGACTGGCGAAATTGTTGAAGGTGCAGTCATTGTTTGAATGGAGAAATGTATACATTCGTTGGAAGAGAAGATGATTCTTTTACCAATTTCATGCAAATGTGAGATTTTACTAACCTTGGCGATGAAATATATCTGCAAATATGGAAAATGCTTCGATTTGCTTAATGCTAGAAATTCAAGTGAAGAGACCGTAGAGAAATGTTTGCTGGAATTGAAGGAAATGCTGAAATGGGAGTTATGGTGAATGCGGAGAATCTGCAAATGTGCTGAATCAGCCAAATTGATGGAAGCATTTAGTTTGATTGATACCTGAGAACCAGATTTACAAAGAAGTGACATTGAGAAATTGGAGATTCAGTTCAATGAGATGAATATAGAAATGAGGAGATTTTTTGTAGCTGGTAGAATGATGTATATAGGCAGTAAGAATTAATACGAGATAGCGAGTTTGATGTAAATGGAGATGTTTCCGCATTCAGAGAGGGAGCAGAAGCTCCAAGCAACAAATTTCATGAAAATGACAGATTTTCCATACATGGGGAATGAGAAATTTCTGCAGATAGAGAAAATGCCAGAATTTGATCAAATGCGGGAAATTGATGTGTGGCTTAATACAGAGAGCCACGTTTACTTCAATTGCAGGATTTGGAGAAATTGACGTTGTGCTGAATGTAGAGGATCTGGGAATGTGCAGAATAAGATTAACTGGAAGAAACTGAATACTTGCTAGATACAGAGACACAGACTTGTTGAAAGATTGAGAAATGGAGTAGCTGAACGTTATATTCTACAATGAACACTTGGAAATGTTTGTATTGTTAGAAATTATAGATGGGCTGGCGAAATTATTGAAGGTGCAGTAATTGTTGGAATGGAGAAATATATACATTCGTGGAAAAGAAGATGATTCATTTTACGATTTTCATGCAAATGTGAGATTTTACTAATATTGGGAATGAAATATATCTGCAAATATGGAAAATGCTTCGATTTGCTTAATGCTAGAAATTATGGTGATGAGAATGTAGGATTCCTGGAAATGAAGTAAATGGCGAAATGGGAGTTATGGTGAATGGGGAGAATCTGCAAATGTGCTGAATCAGACAAATTGATGGAGGCATTTAGTTTGATTGATACCCGAGAACCAGATTTGCTAACAAGTGAAATTGAGAAATTTTAGGTGCAGGTGAATGAGGAGAAGATAGAAATGAGGAGATTTCATGAAACTGCTAGAATGAATTAGATAGGCAGTAGGAATTAATACGAGATATGGAGTTTGATGTAAATGGAGAAATGTCGACATTCAAGAGGGAGCAGAAGCTACAAGCAACAGATTTCATGAAAATGACAGATTTTGCATAAATGATGAATGAGATATATCTGCAGATAGTGAAAATGCCAGAATTTGATCAACTGCGGGAAATTGATGTTTCGCTTAATACAGAGAGCCACGTTTACTTCAATTGCAGGATTTGTAGTAATTGACGTTCTGCTGAATGCAGAGATGCTGGGAATGTGCAGAATACGATTAATTGGAAGAAGCTGAGTTCTTTCTACATACAGAGACCACTGACTTGTTGAAAGATTGAGAAATGGTGTAGCTGAACGTTATATTGTACAATGAACATTTGGAAATGTTTGTATTGTTAGAAATTGAGACATTACTGTAGATGGGCTGGCGAAATTACTGAAGGTGTAGTAGTTGTTTGAATGGAGAAATATGTACATACGTTGCAAGAGAAGACGATACATTTACGAAATTCATGGAACTGTGAGATTTTACTAATCTTGGGAATGAAATATATCTGCAAATAGGGAAAATGCTTCGATTTGCTTAATGCCAGAAATTGAGGTGATAAGATCGTAGGTTTCCTGGAATTGAAGGAAATGGCGACATGGGAGTTATGGTGAATGCGGAGAATCTGCAAATGTGCTGAATCAGACAAAATGATAAGGTATTTAGTTTGATTGATACCCGAGAACCAGCTTTGCTAACAAGTCAAATTGGGAAATTGTACTTGCAGGTGAATGAGGAGAAGATAGAAATGAGGAGATTTTATGAAGCTGGTAGAATGATTTAGATAGGCAGTAGGAATTAATACCAGATAACGAGTTTGATGTAAATGGAGAAATTTCGACATTCAAAGAGGGAGCAGAAGCTACAGTCAACAAATTTCTTGGAAATGTCAGATTTTGCATACATGGTGAATGTGAAACATCTGCAGATAGAGAAAATGCCAGAATTGATCAACTGCGGCAAATTTATGTTTGGCTTAATACTGGGAGTCATGTTTGCTTCAATTGCAGCATTTGGACAAATTGACGTTGTGCTGAATGCAGAAAAGCTGGGAATGTGCAGAATAAGATTAATTGGAAGAATCTGAGTACTTGCTAGATACAGAGACACTGACATTGTTGAAAGATTGAGAAATGGAGTAGCTGAACGTCATATTGCACAATGAACAATTGGAAATGTTGTATTGTTAGAAATTGAGACATTACTGTAGATGGGCTGGAGAAATTATCAAGATGCAGTGGAGAAATATATACATGGAGAAATATATGCATGGAGAAATATATACATTCGTTGGAGGAGAAGATGATTCATTTACGAAATTCATGGAAATATGAGATTTTACTAATCTTGGGAAAGAAATATATCTGCAAATAGGGAAAATGCTTCGATTTGTTTCATGCTAGAAATTGAGGTGATAAGATCGTAGGTTTCCCGGAATTGAAGGAAATGGCGAAGTGGGAGTTATGGTGAATGCGGAGAATCTGCAAATGTGCTGAATCAGACAAAATGATAAGGTATTTAGTTTGATTGATACCCGAGAACCAGCTTTGCTAACAAGTCAAATTGGGAAATTGTACTTGCAGGTGAATGAGGAGAAGATAGAAATGAGGAGATTTTATGAAGCTGGTAGAATGATTTAGATAGGCAGTAGGAATTAATACCAGATAACGAGTTTGATGTAAATGGAGAAATTTCGACATTCAAAGAGGGAGCAGAAGCTACAGTCAACAAATTTCTTGGAAATGTCAGATTTTGCATACATGGTGAATGTGAAACGTCTGCAGATAGAGTAAATGCCAGAATTGATCAACTGCGGCAAATTTACGTTTGGCTTAATACTGGGAGTCACGTTTGCTTCAATTGCAGCATTTGGAGAAATTGACGTTGTGCTGAATGCAGAGAAGCTGGGATTGTGCAGAATAAGATTAATTGGAAGAATCTGAGTACTTGCTAGATACAGAGACCCTGACTAGTTGAAAGATTGAGAAATGGAGTAGCTGCACGTTTTATTGCACAATGAACATTTGGAAATGTTTGTATTGTTAGAAATTCAGAAATTACTGTAGATGGGCTGGCGAAATTGTTGAAGGTGCAGTCATTGTTTGAATGGAGAAATGTATACATTCGTTGGAAGAGAAGATGATTCATTTACGAATTTCATGCAAATGTGAGATTTTACTAACCTTGGGGATGAAATATATCTGCAAATATGGAAAATGCTTCGATTTGCTTAATGCTAGAAATTCAAGTGAAGAGAACGTAGAGAAATGTTTGCTGGAATTGAAGGAAATGCTGAAATGGGAGTTCTGGTGAATGCGGAGAATCTGCAAATGTCCTGAAACAGAAAAATTGATGGAAGCATTTAGTTTGATTGATACCTGAGAAACAGATTTACAAGAAGTGACATTGAGAAATTGGAGATTCAGTTGAATGAGGTGAATATAGAAATGAGGAGATTTTTGTCCCTGGTAGAATGATGTATATAGGCAGTATAAATTAATACGAGATAGCGAGTTTGATGTAAATGGAGAATTTTCGACATTCAGAGAGGGAGCAGAAGCTCCAAGAAACAAATTTCATGAAAATGACAGATTTTCCATACATGGGGAATGAGAAATATCTGCAGATAGAGAAAATGCCAGAATTTGATCAAATGCGGGAAATTGATGTGTGGCTTAATACAGAGAGCCACGTTTACTTCAATTGCAGCATTTGGAGAAATTGACGTTGTGCTGAATGTAGAGGATCTGGGAATGTGCAGAATAAGATTAATTGGAAGAAACTGAATACTTGCTAGATACAGAGACACAGACTTGTTGAAAGATTGAGAAATGGAGTAGCTGAACGTTATATTGTACAATGAACACTTGGAAATGTTTGTATTGTTAGAAATTATAGATGGGCTGGCGAAATTATTGAAGGTGCAGTAATTGTTGGAATGGAGAAATATATACATTCGTGGAAAAGAAGATGATTCATTTTACGATTTTCATGCAAATGTGAGATTTTACTAATATTGGGAATGAAATATATCTGCAAATATGGAAAATGCTTCGATTTGCTTAATGCTAGAAATTCTGGTGATGAGAATGTAGGATTCCTGGAAATGAAGTAAATGGCGAAATGGGAGTTATGGTGAATGGGGAGAATCTGCAAATGTGCTGAATCAGACAAATTGATGGAGGCATTTAGTTTGATTGATACCCGAGAACCAGATTTGCTAACAAGTGAAATTGAGAAATTTTAGGTGCAGGTGAATGAGGAGAAGATAGAAATGAGGAGATTTCATGAAACTGCTAGAATGAATTAGATAGGCAGTAGGAATTAATACGAGATATGGAGTTTGATGTAAATGGAGAAATGTCGACATTCAAGAGGGAGCAGACGCTACAAGCAACAGATTTCATGAAAATGACAGATTTTGCATAAATGATGAATGAGATATATCTGCAGATAGTGAAAATGCCAGAATTTGATCAACTGCGGGAAATTGATGTTTCGCTTAATACAGAGAGCCACGTTTACTTCAATTGCAGGATTTGTAGTAATTGACGTTCTGCTGAATGCAGAGATGCTGGGAATGTGCAGAATACGATTAATTGGAAGAAGCTGAGTTCTTTCTACAAACAGAGACCACTGACTTGTTGAAAGATTGAGAAATGGTGCAGCTGAACGTTATATTGTACAATGAACATTTGGAAATGTTTGTATTGTTAGAAATTGAGACATTACTGTAGATGGGCTGGCGAAATTACTGAAGGTGTAGTAGTTGTTTGAATGGAGAAATATGTACATACGTTGCAAGAGTAGATGATACATTTACGAAATTCATGGAACTGTGAGATTTTACTAATCTTGGGAATGAAATATATCTGCAAATAGGGAAAATGCTTCGATTTGCTTAATGCCAGAAATTGAGGTGATAAGATCGTAGGTTTCCTGGAATTGAAGGAAATGGCGAAGTGGGAGTTATGGTGAATGCGGAGAATCTGCAAATGTGCTGAATCAGACAAAATGATAAGGTATTTAGTTTGATTGATACCCGAGAACCAGCTTTGCTAACAAGTCAAATTGGGAAATTGTACTTGCAGGTGAATGAGGAGAAGATAGAAATGAGGAGATTTTTGTCCCTGGTAGAATGATTTAGATAGGCAGTATAAATTAATACGAGATAGCGAGTTTGATGTAAATGGAGAAGTTTCGACATTCAGAGAGGGAGCAGAAGCTCCAAGAAACAAATTTCATGAAAATGACAGATTTTCCATACATGGGGAATGAGAAATATCTGCAGATAGAAAAAATGCCAGAATTTGATCAAATGCGGGAAATTGATGTGTGGCTTAATACAGAGAGCCACGTTTACTTCAATTGCAGGATTTGGAGAAATTGACGTTGTGCTGAATGTAGAGGATCTGGGAATGTGCAGAATAAGATTAATTGGAAGAAACTGAATACTTGCTAGATACAGAGACACAGACTTGTTGAAAGATTGAGAAATGGAGTAGCTGAACGTTATATTGTACAATGAACACTTGGAAATGTTTGTATTGTTAGAAATTATAGATGGGCTGGCGAAATTATTGAAGGTGCAGTCATTGTTGGAATGGAGAAATATATACATTCGTGGAAAAGAAGATGATTCATTTACGATTTTCATGCAAATGTGAGATTTTACTAATCTTGGGAATGAAATATATCTGCAAATATTGAAAATGCTTCGATTTGCTTAATGCTAGAAATTGAGGTGATAAGATCGTAGGTTTCCTGGAATTGAAGGAAATGGCGAAATGGGAGTGATGGTGAATGGGGAGAATCTGCAAATGTGCTGAATCAGGCAAATTGATAAGGTATTTAGTTTGATTGATACCCGAGAACCAGCTTTGCTAACAAGTCAAATTGGGAAATTGTACTTGCAGGTGAATGAGGAGAAGATAGAAATGAGGAGAATTTAATAAGCTGGTAGAATGATTTAGATAGGCAGTAGGAATTAATACCAGATAACGAGTTTGATGTAAATGGAGAAATATCGACATTCAAAGAGGGAGCAGAAGCTACAGTCAACAAATTTCTTGGAAATGTCAGCTTTTGCATACATGAGGAATGAAATATATCTGCAGATAGAGAAAATGCCATAATTTGGTCAACTGCGGCAAATTTATGTTTGGCTTAATACTGAGAGTCACGTTTGCTTCAATTGCAGGATTTGGAGAAATATACGTGGTGCTGAATGCAGAGAAGCTGGGAATGTGCAGAATAAGATTAATTGGAAGAATCTGAGTACTTGCTAGATACAGAGACCCAGACAAGTTGAAAGATTGAGAAATGGAGTAGCTGCACGTTATAGTGCACAATGAACATTTGGAAATGTTTGTATTGTTAGAAATTCAGAAATTACTGCAGATGGGCTGGCGAAATTGTTGAAGGTGCAGTCATTGTTTGAATGGAGAAATGTATACATTCGTTGGAAGAGAAGATGATTCTTTTACCAATTTCATGCAAATGTGAGATTTTACTAACCTTGGCGATGAAATATATCTGCAAATATGGAAAATGCTTCGATTTGCTTAATGCTAGAAATTCAAGTGAAGAGACCGTAGAGAAATGTTTGCTGGAATTGAAGGAAATGCTGAAATGGGAGTTATGGTGAATGCGGAGAATCTGCAAATGTGCTGAATCAGCCAAATTGATGGAAGCATTTAGTTTGATTGATACCTGAGAACCAGATTTACAAAGAAGTGACATTGAGAAATTGGAGATTCAGTTGAATGAGATGAATATAGAAATGAGGAGATTTTTTGTAGCTGGTAGAATGATGTAGATAGGCAGTAAGAATTAATACGAGATAGCGAGTTTGATGTAAATGGAGACGTTTCGACATTCAGAGAGGGAGCAGAAGCTCCAAGCAACAGATTTCATGAAAATGACAGATTTTCCATACATGGGGAATGAGAAATATCTGCAGATAGAGAAAATGCCAGAATTTGATCAAATGCGGGAAATTGAAGTGTGGCTTAATACAGAGAGCCACGTTTACTTCAATTGCAGGATTTGGAGAAATTGACGTTGTGCTGAATGTAGAGGATCTGGGAATGTGCAGAATAAGATTAATTGGAAGAAATTGAGTACTTGCTAGATACAGAGACACAGACTTGTTGAAAGATTGAGAAATGGAGTAGCTGAACGTTATATTGTACAATGAACATTTGGAAATGTTTGTATTGTTAGAAATTATAGATGGGCTGGCGAAATTATTGAAGGTGCAGTAATTGTTGGAATGGAGAAATATATACATTCGTGGAAAAGAAGATGATTCATTTACGATTTTCATGCAAATGTGAGATTTTACTAATATTGGGAATGAAATATATCTGCAAATATGGAAAATGCTTCGATTTGCTTAATGCTAGAAATTCTGGTGATGAGAATGTAGGATTCCTGGAAATGAAGTAAATGGCGAAATGGGAGTTATGGTGAATGCGGAGAATCTGCAAATGTGCTGAATCAGACAAATTGATGGAGGCATTTAGTTTGATTGATACCCGAGAACCAGATTTGCTAACAAGTGAAATTGAGAAATTATGGGTGCAGGTGAATGAGGAGAAGATAGAGATGAGGAGATTTCAAGAAACTGCTAGAATGAATTAGATAGGCAGTAGGAATTAATACGAGATATGGAGTTTGATGTAAATGGAGAAATGTCGACATTCAAGAGGGAGCAGAAGCTACAAGCAACAGATTTCATGAAAATGACAGATTTTGCAAAAATGATGAATAAGATATATCTGCAGATAGTGAAAATGCCAGAATTTGATCAACTGCGGGAAATTGATGTTTCGTTTAATACAGAGAGCCACGTTTACTTCAATTGCAGGATTTGTAGAAATTGACGTTCTGCTGAATGCAGAGATGCTGGGAATGTGCAGAATACGATTAATTGGAAGAAGCTGAGTTCTTTCTACATACAGAGACCACTGACTTGTTGAAAGATTGAGAAATGGTGTAGCTGAACGTTATATTGTACAATGAACATTTGGAAATGTTTGTATTGTTAGAAATTGAGACATTACTGTAGATGGGCTGGCGAAATTACTGAAGGTGCAGTAATTGTTTGCATGGAGAAATATATACATTCGTTGGAGGAGAAGATGATTCATTTACGAAATTCATGGAAATATGAGATTTTACTAATCTTGGGAAAGAAATATATCTGCAAATAGGGAAAATGCTTCGATTTGTTTCATGCTAGAAATTGAGGTGATAAGATCGTAGGTTTCCTGGAATTGAAGGAAATGGCGAAGTGGGAGTTATGGTGACTGCGGAGAATCTGCAAATGTGCTGAATCAGACAAAATGATAAGGTATTTAGTTTGATTGATACCCGAGAACCAGCTTTGCTAACAAGTCAAATTGGGAAATTGTACTTGCAGGTGAATGAGGAGAAGATAGAAATGAGGAGATTTTATGAAGCTGGTAGAATGATTTAGATAGGCAGTAGGAATTAATACCAGATAACGAGTTTGATGTAAATGGAGAAATTTCGACATTCAAAGAGGGAGCAGAAGCTACAGTCAACAAATTTCTTGGAAATGTCAGATTTTGCATACATGGTGAATGTGAAACGTCTGCAGATAGAGTAAATGCCAGAATTGATCAACTGCGGCAAATTTACGTTTGGCTTAATACTGGGAGTCACGTTTGCTTCAATTGCAGCATTTGGAGAAATTGACGTTGTGCTGAATGCAGAGAAGCTGGGATTGTGCAGAATAAGATTAATTGGAAGAATCTGAGTACTTGCTAGATACAGAGACCCTGACTAGTTGAAAGATTGAGAAATGGAGTAGCTGCACGTTTTATTGCACAATGAACATTTGGAAATGTTTGTATTGTTAGAAATTCAGAAATTACTGTAGATGGGCTGGCGAAATTGTTGAAGGTGCAGTCATTGTTTGAATGGAGAAATGTATACATTCGTTGGAAGAGAAGATGATTCATTTGCGAATTTCATGCAAATGTGAGATTTTACTAACTTTGGGGATGAAATATATCTGCAAATATGGAAAATGCTTCGATTTGCTTAATGCTAGAAATTCAAGTGAAGAGAACGTAGAGAAATGTTTGCTGGAATTGAAGGAAATGCTGAAATGGGAGTTCTGGTGAATGCGGAGAATCTGCAAATGTCCTGAAACAGAAAAATTGATGGAAGCATTTAGTTTGATTGATACCTGAGAACCAGATTTACAAGAAGTGACATTGAGAAATTGGAGATTCAGTTGAATGAGGTGAATATAGAAATGAGGAGATTTTTGTACCTGGTAGAATGATGTATATAGGCAGTATAAATTAATACGAGATAGCGAGTTTGATGTAAATGGAGAAGTTTCGACATTCAGAGAGGGAGCAGAAGCTCCAAGAAACAAATTTCATGAAAATGACAGATTTTCCATACATGGGGAATGAGAAATATCTGCAGATAGAGAAAATGCCAGAATTTGATCAAATGCGGGAAATTGATGTGTGGCTTAATACAGAGAGCCACGTTTACTTCAATTGCAGCATTTGGAGAAATTGACGTTGTGCTGAAAGTAGAGGATCTGGGAATGTGCAGAATAAGATTAATTGGAAGAAACTGAATACTTGCTAGATACAGAGACACAGACTTGTTGAAAGATTAAGAAATGGAGCAGCTGAACGTTATATTGTACAATGAACACTTGGAAATGTTTGTATTGTTAGAAATTATAGATGGGCTGGCGAAATTATTGAAGGTGCAGTAATTGTTGGAATGGAGAAATATATACATTCGTGGAAAAGAAGATGATTCATTTACGATTTTCATGCAAATGTGAGATTATACTAATATTGGGAATGAAATATATCTGCAAATATGGAAAATGCTTCGATTTGCTTAATGCTAGAAATTCTGGTGATGAGAATGTAGGATTCCTGGAAATGAAGTAAATGGCGAAATGGGAGTTATGGTGAATGCGGAGAATCTGCAAATGTGCTGAATCAGACAAATTGATGGAGGCATTTAGTTTGATTGATACCCGAGAACCAGATTTGCTAACAAGTGAAATTGAGAAATTTTAGGTGCAGGTGAATGAGGAGAAGATAGAAATGAGGAGATTTCATGAAACTGCTAGAATGAATTAGATAGGCAGTAGGAATTAATACGAGATATGGAGTTTGATGTAAATGGAGAAATGTCGACATTCAAGAGGGAGCAGAAGCTACAAGCAACAGATTTCATGAAAATGACAGATTTTGCATAAATGATGAATGAGATATATCTGCAGATAGTGAAAATGCCAGAATTTGATCAACTGCGGGAAATTGATGTTTCGCTTAATACAGAGAGCCACGTTTACTTCAATTGCAGGATTTGTAGTAATTGACGTTCTGCTGAATGCAGAGATGCTGGGAATGTGCAGAATACGATTAATTGGAAGAAGCTGAGTTCTTTCTACAAACAGAGACCACTGACTTGTTGAAAGATTGAGAAATGGTGCAGCTGAACGTTATATTGTACAATGAACATTTGGAAATGTTTGTATTGTTAGAAATTGAGACATTACTGTAGATGGGCTGGCGAAATTACTGAAGGTGTAGTAGTTGTTTGAATGGAGAAATATGTACATACGTTGCAAGAGTAGATGATACATTTACGAAATTCATGGAACTGTGAGATTTTACTAATATTGGGAATGAAATATATCTGCAAATAGGGAAAATGCTTCGATTTGCTTAATGCCAGAAATTGAGGTGATAAGATCGTAGGTTTCCTGGAATTGAAGGAAATGGCGAAGTGGGAGTTATGGTGAATGCGGAGAATCTGCAAATGTGCTGAATCAGACAAAATGATAAGGTATTTAGTTTGATTGATACCCGAGAACCAGCTTTGCTAACAAGTCAAATTGGGAAATTGTACTTGCAGGTGAATGAGGAGAAGATAGAAATGAGGAGATTTTATGAAGCTGGTAGAATGATTTAGATAGGCAGTATAAATTAATACGAGATAGCGAGTTTGATGTAAATGGAGAAGTTTCGACATTCAGAGAGGGAGCAGAAGCTCCAAGAAACAAATTTCATGAAAATGACAGATTTTCCATACATGGGGAATGAGAAATATCTGCAGATAGAGAAAATGCCAGAATTTGATCAAATGCGGGAAATTGATGTGTGGCTTAATACAGAGAGCCACGTTTACTTCAATTGCAGCATTTGGAGAAATTGACGTTGTGCTGAATGTAGAGGATCTGGGAATGTGCAGAATAAGATTAATTGGAAGAAACTGAATACTTGCTAGATACAGAGACACAGACTTGTTGAATGATTGAGAAATGGAGTAGCTGAACGTTATATTGTACAATGAACACTTGGAAATGTTTGTATTGTTAGAAATTATAGATGGGCTGGCGAAATTGTTGAAGGTGCAGTAATTGTTGGAATGGAGAAATATATACATTCGTGGAAAAGAAGATGATTCATTTACGATTTTCATGCAAATGTGAGATTTTACTAATCTTGGGAATGAAATATATCTGCAAATATTGAAAATGCTTCGATTTGCTTAATGCTAGAAATTGAGGTGATAAGATCGTAGGTTTCCTGGAATTGAAGGAAATGGCGAAATGGGAGTTATGGTGAATGGGGAGAATCTGCAAATGTGCTGAATCAGGCAAATTGATAAGGTATTTAGTTTGATTGATACCCGAGAACCAGCTTTGCTAACAAGTCAAATTGGGAAATTGTACTTGCAGGTGAATGAGGAGAAGATAGAAATGAGCAGAATTTAATAAGCTGGTAGAATGATTTAGATAGGCAGTAGGAATTAATACGAGATAACGAGTTTGATGTAAATGGAGAAATATCGACATTCAAAGAGGGAGCAGAAGCTACAGTCAACAAATTTCTTGGAAATGTCAGCTTTTGCATACATGAGGAATGAAATATATCTGCAGATAGAGAAAATGCCATAATTTGGTCAACTGCGGCAAATTTATGTTTGGCTTAATACTGAGAGTCACGTTTGCTTCAATTGCAGCATTTGGAGAAATATACGTGGTGCTGAATGCAGAGAAGCTGGGAATGTGCAGAATAAGATTAATTGGAAGAATCTGAGTACTTGCTAGATACAGAGACCCAGACAAGTTGAAAGATTGAGAAATGGAGTAGCTGCACGTTATATTGCACAATGAACATTTGGAAATGTTTGTATTGTTAGAAATTCAGAAATTACTGCAGATGGGCTGGCGAAATTGTTGAAGGTGCAGTCATTGTTTGAAAGGAGAAATGTATACATTCGTTGGAAGAGAAGATGATTCTTTTACCAATTTCATGCAAATGTGAGATTTTACTAACCTTGGCGATGAAATATATCTGTAAATATGGAAAATGCTTCGATTTGCTTAATGCTAGAAATTCAAGTGAAGAGACCGTAGAGAAATGTTTGCTGGAATTGAAGGAAATGCTGAAATGGGAGTTATGGTGAATGCGGAGAATCTGCAAATGTGCTGAATCAGCCAAATTGATGGAAGCATTTAGTTTGATTGATACCTGAGAACCAGATTTACAAAGAAGTGACATTGAGAAATTGGAGATTCAGTTGAATGAGATGAATATAGAAATGAGGAGATTTTTTGTAGCTGGTAGAATGATGTAGATAGGCAGTAAGAATTAATACGAGATAGCGAGTTTGATGTAAATGGAGATGTTTCCGCATTCAGAGAGGGAGCAGAAGCTCCAAGCAACAAATTTCATGAAAATGACAGATTTTCCATACATGGGGAATGAGAAATATCTGCAGATAGAGAAAATGCCAGAATTTGATCAAATGCGGGAAATTGATGTGTGGCTTAATACAGAGAGCCACGTTTACTTCAATTGCAGGATTTGGAGAAATTGACGTTGTGCTGAATGTAGAGGATCTGGGAATGTGCAGAATAAGATTAATTGGAAGAAACTGAATACTTGCTAGATACAGAGACACAGACTTGTTGAAAGATTGAGAAATGGAGTAGCTGAACGTTATATTGTACAATGAACACTTGGAAATGTTTGTATTGTTAGAAATTATAGATGGGCTGGCGAAATTATTGAAGGTGCAGTAATTGTTGGAATGGAGAAATATATACATTCGTGGAAAAGAAGATGATTCATTTACGATTTTCATGCAATGTGAGATTTTACTAATCTTGGGAATGAACTGTATCTGCAAATATGGAAAATGCTTCGATTTGCTTAATGCTAGGAATTCTGGTGATGAGAATGTAGGATTCCTGGAAATGAAGTAAATGGCGAAATGGGAGTTATGGTGAATGCGGAGAATCTGCAAATGTGCTGAATCAGACAAATTGATGGAGGCATTTAGTTTGATTGATACCCGAGAACCAGATTTGCTAACAAGTGAAATTGAGAAATTTTAGGTGCAGGTGAATGAGGAGAAGATAGAAATGAGGAGATTTCATGAAGCTGCTACAATGAATTAGATAGGCAGTAGGAATTAATACGAGATATGGAGTTTGATGTAAATGGAGAAATGTCGACATTCAAAGAGGGAGCAGAAGCTACAAGCAACAGATTTCATGAAAATGACAGATTTTGCATAAATGAGGAACGAAATATATCTGCAGATAGAGAAAATGCCAGAATTTGATCAACTGCGGGAAATTGATGTTTCGCTTAATACAGAGAGCCACGTTTACTTCAATTGCAGCATTTGTAGAAATTGACGTTCTGCTGAATGCAGAGAAGCTGGGAATGTGCAGAATAAGATTAATTGGAAGAAGCTGAGTACTTTCTACATACAGAGACCACTGACTTGTTGAAAGATTGAGAAATGGTGTAGCTGAACGTTATATTGTACAATGAAGATTGGGAAATGTTTGTATTGTTAGAAATTGAGACATTACTGTAGATGGGATGGCGAAAATACTGAAGGTGTAGTAATTGTTTGAATGGAGAAATATGTACATTCGTTGCAAGAGAAGATGATTCATTTACGTAATTCATCGAAATGTGAGATTTTACTATCTTTGGAATGAAATATATCTGCAAATAGGGAAAATGCTTCGATTTGCTTAATGCCAGAAATTGAGATGATAAGATCGTAGGTTTCCTGGAATTGAAGGAAATGGCGACATGGGAGTTATGGTGAATGCGGAGAATCTGCAAATGTGCTGAATCAGACAGAATGATAAGGTATTTAGTTAGATTGATAACCGAGAACCAGCTTTGCTAACAAGTCAAATTGGGAAATTGTACTTGCAGGTGAATGAGGAGAAGATAGAAATGAGGAGATTTTATGAAGCTGGTAGAATGATTTAGATAGGCAGTAGGAATTAATACCAGATAACGAGTTTGATGTAAATGGAGAAATTTCGACATTCAAAGAGGGAGCAGAAGCTACAGTCAACAAATTTCTTGGAATGTCCGATTTTGCATACATGGTGAATGTGAAACGTCTGCAGATAGAGTAAATGCCAGAATTGATCAACTGCGGCAAATTTATGTTTGGCTTAATACTGGGAGTCATGTTTGCTTCAATTGCAGCATTTGGAGAAATTGACGTTGTGCTGAATGCAGAAAAGCTGGGAATGTGCAGAATAAGATTAATTGGAAGAATCTGAGTACTTGCTAGATACAGAGACACTGACTTGTTGAAAGATTGAGAAATGGAGTAGCTGAACGTCATATTGCACAATGAACATTTGGAAATGTTGTATTGTTAGAAATTGAGACATTACTGTAGATGGGCTGGAGAAATTATTCAAGGTGCAGTGGAGAAATATATACATGGAGAAATATATGCATGGAGAAATATATACATTCGTTGGAGGAGAAGATGATTCATTTACGAAATTCATGGAAATATGAGATTTTACTAATCTTGGGAATGAAATATATCTGCAAATAGGGAAAATGCTTCGATTTGTTTCATGCTAGAAATTGAGGTGATAAGATCGTAGGTTTCCTGGAATTGAACGAAATGGCGAAGTGGGAGTTATGGTGACTGCGGAGAATCTGCAAATGTGCTGAATCAGACAAAATGATAAGGTATTTAGTTTGATTGATACCCGAGAACCAGCTTTGCTAACAAGTCAAATTGGGAAATTGTACTTGCAGGTGAATGAGGAGAAGATAGAAATGAGGAGATTTTATGAAGCTGGTAGAATGATTTAGATAGGCAGTAGGAATTAATACCAGATAACGAGTTTGATGTAAATGGAGAAATTTCGACATTCAAAGAGGGAGCAGAAGCTACAGTCAACAAATTTCTTGGAAATGTCAGATTTTGCATACATGGTGAATGTGAAACTTAAGCAGATAGAGAAAATGCCAGAATTGATAAACTGCGGCAAATTTAAGTTTGGCTTAATACTGGGAGTCACGTTTGCTTCAATTGCAGCATTTGGAGAAATTGACGTTGTGCTGAATGCAGAGAAGCTGGGAATGTGCAGAATAAGATTAATTGGAGGAATCTGAGTACTTGCTAGATACAGAGACCCTGACTAGTTGAAAGATTGAGAAATGGAGTAGCTGCACGTTATATTGCACAATGAACATTTGGAAATGTTTGTATTGTTAGAAATTCAGAAATTGCGGTAGATAGGCTGGCAAAATTGTTGAAGGTGCAGTCATTGTTTGAATGGAGAAATGTATACATTCGTTGGAAGAGAAGATGATTCTTTTACGAATTTCATGCAAATGTGAGATTTTACTAACCTTGGGGATGAAATATATCTGCAAATATGGAAAATGCTTCGATTTGCTTAATGCTAGAAATTCAAGTGAATAGAACGTAGAGAAATGTTTGCAGGAATTGAAGGAAATGCTGAAATGGGAGTTATGGTGAATGCGGAGAATCTGCAAATGTGCTGAATCAGCCAAATTGATGGAAGCATTTAGTTTGATTGATACCTGAGAACCAGATTTACAAAGAAGTGACATTGAGAAATTGGAGATTCAGTTGAATGAGGTGAATATAGAAATGAGGAGATTTTTTGTAGCTGGTAGAATGATGTAGATAGGCAGTAAGAATTAATACGAGATAGCGAGTTTGATGTAAATGGAGAAGTTTCGACATTCAGAGAGGGAGCAGAAGCTCCAAGCAACAAATTTCAAGAAATTGACAGATTTTCCATACATGGGGAATGAGAAATATCTGCAGATAGAGAAAATGCCAGAATTTGATCAAATGCGGGAAATTGATGTGTGGCTTAATACAGAGAGCAACATTTACTTCAATTGCAGGATTTGTGGAATTGACGTTCTGCTGAATGCAGAGATGCTGGGAATGTGCAGAATACGATTAATTGGAAGAAGCTGAGTACTTTCTACATACAGAGACCACAGACTTGTTGAAAGATTGAGAAATGGTGTAGCTGAACGTTATATTGTACAATGAACATTTGGAAATGTTTGTATTGTTAGAAATTGAGACATTACTGTAGATGGGCTGGCGAAATTACTGAAGGTGTAGTAATTGCTTGAATAGAGAAATATGTACATTCGTTGCAAGAGAACATGATACATTTACGAAATTCATGGAAATGTGAGATTTTACTAATCTTGGGAATGAAATATATCTGCAAATATTGAAAATGCTTCGATTTGCTTAATGCTAGAAATTGAGGTGATAAGATCGTAGGTTTCCTGGAAATGAAGGAAATGGCGAAATGGGAGTGATGGTGAATGGGGAGAATCTGCAAATGTGCTGAATCAGGCAAATTGATAAGGTATTTAGTTTGATTGATACCCGAGAACCAGCTTTGCTAACAAGTCAAATTGGGAAATTGTACTTGCAGGTGAATGAGGAGAAGATAGAAATGAGAATTTAATAAGCTGGTAGAATGATTTAGATAGGCAGTAGGAATTAATACGAGATAACGAGTTTGATGTAAATGGAGAAATATCGACATTCAAAGAGGGAGCAGAAGCTACAGTCAACAAATTTCTTGGAAATGTCAGCTTTTGCATACATGAGGAATGAAATATATCTGCAGATAGAGAAAATGCCAGAATTTGGTCAACTGCGGCAAATTTATGTTTGGCTTAATACTGAGAGTCACGTTTGCTTCAATTGCAGGATTTGGAGAAATATACGTGGTGCTGAATGCAGAGAAGCTGGGAATGTGCAGAATAAGATTAATTGGAAGAATCTGAGTACTTGCTAGATACAGAGACCCAGACAAGTTGAAAGATTGAGAAATGGAGTAGCTGCACGTTATATTGCACAATGAACATTTGGAAATGTTTGTATTGTTAGAAATTCAGAAATTACTGCAGATGGGGCTGGCGAAATTGTTGAAGGTGCAGTCATTGTTTGAATGGAGAAATGTATACATTCGTTGGAAGAGAAGATGATTCTTTTACCAATTTCATGCAAATGTGAGATTTTACTAACCTTGGCGATGAAATATATCTGCAAATATGGAAAATGCTTCGATTTGCTTAATGCTAGAAATTCAAGTGAAGAGACCGTAGAGAAATGTTTGCTGGAATTGAAGGAAATGCTGAAATGAGAGTTATGGTGAATGCGGAGAATCTGCAAATGTGCTGAATCAGCCAAATTGATGGAAGCATTTAGTTTGATTGATACCTGAGAACCAGATTTACAAAGAAGTGACATTGAGAAATTGGAGATTCAGTTGAATGAGATGAATATAGAAATGAGGAGATTTTTTGTAGCTGGTAGAATGATGTAGATAGGCAGTAAGAATTAATACGAGATAGCGAGTTTGATGTAAATGGCGATGTTTCCGCATTCAGAGAGGGAGCAGAAGCTCCAAGCAACAAATTTCATGAAAATGACAGATTTTCCATACATGGGGAATGAGAAATATCTGCAGATAGAGAAAATGCCAGAATTTGATCAAATGCGGGAAATTGATGTGTGGCTTAATACAGAGAGCCACGTTTACTTCAATTGCAGGATTTGGAGAAATTGACGTTGTGCTGAATGTAGAGGATCTGGGAATGTGCAGAATAAGATTAATTGGAAGAAACTGAGTACTTGCTAGATACAGAGACACAGACTTGTTGAAAGATTGAGAAATGGTGTAGCTGAACGTTATATTGTACAATGAACATTTGGAAATGTTTGTATTGTTAGAAATTATAGATGGGCTGGCGAAATTATTGAAGGTGCAGTAATTGTTGGAATGGAGAAATATATACATTCGTGGAAAAGAAGATGATTCATTTACGATTTTCATGCAAATGTGAGATTTTACTAATATTGGGAATGAAATATATCTGCAAATATGGAAAATGCTTCGATTTGCTTAATGCTAGAAATTCTGGTGATGAGAATGTAGGATTCCTGGAAATGAAGTAAATGGCGAAATGGGAGTTATGGTGAATGCGGAGAATCTGCAAATGTGCTGAATCAGACAAATTGATGGAGGCATTTAGTTTGATTGATACCCGAGAACCAGCTTTGCTAACAAGTCAAATTGGGAAATTGTACTTGCAGGTGAATGAGGAGAAGATAGAAATGAGGAGATTTTATGAAGCTGGTAGAATGATTTAGATAGGCAGTAGGAATTAATACCAGATAACGAGTTTGATGTAAATGGAGAAATTTCGACATTCAAAGAGGGAGCAGAAGCTACAGTCAACAAATTTCTTGGAAATGTCAGATTTTGCATACATGGTGAATGTGAAACATCTGCAGATAGAGAAAATGCCAGAATTGATCAACTGCGGCAAATTTATGTTTGGCTTAATACTGGGAGTCACGTTTGCTTCAATTGCAGCATTTGGAGAAATTGACGTTGTGCTGAATGCAGAGAAGCTGGGAATGTGCAGAATAAGATTAATTGGAGGAATCTGAGTACTTGCTAGATACAGAGACCCTGACTAGTTGAAAGATTGAGAAATGGAGTAGCTGCACGTTATATTGCACAATGAACATTTGGAAATGTTTGTATTGTTAGAAATTCAGAAATTGCTGTAGATGGGCTGGCGAAATTGTTGAAGGTGCAGTCATTGTTTGAATGGAGAAATGTTTACATTCGTTGGAAGAGAAGATGATTCTTTTACGAATTTCATGCAAATGTGAGATTTTACTAACGTTGGGGATGAAATATATCTGCAAATATGGAAAATGCTTCGATTTGCTTTATGCTAGAAATTCAAGTGAATAGAACGTAGAGATATGTTTGCAGGAATTGAAGGAAATGCTTAAATGGGAGTTATGGTGAATGCGGAGAATCTGCAAATGTGCTGAATCAGCCAAATTGATGGAAGCATATAGTTTGATTGATACCTGAGAACCAGATTTACAAAGAAGTGACATTGAGAAATTGGAGATTCAGTTGAATGAGGTGAATATAGAAATGAGGAGATTTTTTGTAGCTGGTAGAATGATGCATATAGGCAGTAAGAATTAATACGAGATAGCGAGTTTGATGTAAATGGAGACGTTTCGACATTCAGAGAGGGAGCAGAAGCTCCAAGCAACAAATTTCAAGAAATTGACAGATTTTCAATACATGGGGAATGAGAAATATCTGCAGATAGAGAAAATGCCAGAATTTGATCAAATGCGGGAAATTGAAGTGTGGCTTAATACAGAGAGCCACGTTTACTTCAATTGCAGCATTTGTAGAAATTGACGTTCTGCTGAATGCAGAGATGCTGGGAATGTGCAGAATACGATTAATTGGAAGAAGCTGAGTACTTTCTACATACAGAGACCACTGACTTGTTGAAAGATTGAGAAATGGTGTAGCTGAACGTTATATTGTAAATGAACATTTGGAAATGTTTGTATTGTTAGAAATTGAGACATTACTGTAGATGCGCTGGCGAAATTACTGAAGGTGTAGTAGTTGTTTGAATAGAGAAATATGTACATTCGTTGCAAGAGAAGATGATACATTTACGAAATTCATGGAAATATGAGATTTTACTAATCTTGGCAATGAAATATATCTGCAAATATGGAAAATGCTTCGATTTGCTTAATGCTAGAAATTGAGGTGATAAGATCGTAGGTTTCCTGGAATGGAAGGAAATGGCGAAATGGGAGTGATGGTGAATGGGGAGAATCTGCAAATGTGCTGAATCAGGCAAATTGATAAGGTATTTAGTTTGATTGATACCCGAGAACCAGCTTTGCTAACACGTCAAATTGCGAAATTGTACTTGCAGGTGAATGAGGAGAAGATAGAAATGAGGAGATTTTATGAAGCTGGTAGAATGATTTAGATAGGCAGTAGGAATTAATACGAGATAACGAGTTTGATGTAAATGGAGATATATCGACATTCAAAGAGGGAGCAGAAGCTACAGTCAACAAATTTCTTGGAAATGTCAGCTTTTGCATACATGAGGAATGAAATATATCTGCAGATAGAGAAAATGCCAGAATTTGGTCAACTGCGGCAAATTTATGTTTGGCTTAATACTGAGAGTCACGTTTGCTTCAATTGCAGCATTTGGAGAAATATACGTGGTGCTGAATGCAGAGAAGCTGGGAATGTGCAGAATAAGATTAATTGGAAGAATCTGAGTACTTGCTAGATACAGAGACCCTGACAAGTTGAAAGATTGAGAAATGGAGTAGCTGCACGTTATATTGCACAATGAACATTTGGAAATGTTTGTATTGTTAGAAATTCAGAAATTACTGCAGATGGGGCTGGCGAAATTGTTGAAGGTGCAGTCATTGTTTGAATGGAGAAATGTATACATTCGTTGGAAGAGAAGATGATTCTTTTACCAATTTCATGCAAATGTGAGATTTTACTAACCTTGGCGATGAAATATATCTGCAAATATGGAAAATGCTTCGATTTGCTTAATGCTAGAAATTCAAGTGAAGAGAACGTAGAGAAATGTTTGCTGGAATTGAAGGAAATGCTGAAATGAGAGTTATGGTGAATGCGGAGAATCTGCAAATGTGCTGAATCAGCCAAATTGATGGAAGCATTTAGTTTGATTGATACCTGAGAACCAGATTTACAAAGAAGTGACATTGAGAAATTGGAGATTCAGTTCAATGAGATGAATATAGAAATGAGGAGATTTTTTGTAGCTGGTAGAATGATGTAGATAGGCAGTAAGAATTAATACGAGATAGCGAGTTTGATGTAAATGGCGATGTTTCCGCATTCAGAGAGGGAGCAGAAGCTCCAAGCAACAAATTTCATGAAAATGACAGATTTTCCATACATGGGGAATGAGAAATATCTGCAGATAGAGAAAATGCCAGAATTTGATCAAATGCGGGAAATTGATGTGTGGCTTAATACAGAGAGCCACGTTTACTTCAATTGCAGGATTTGGAGAAATTGACGTTGTGCTGAATGTAGAGGATCTGGGAATGTGCAGAATAAGATTAATTGGAAGAAACTGAGTACTTGCTAGATACAGAGACACAGACTTGTTGAAAGATTGAGAAATGGTGTAGCTGAACGTTATATTGTACAATGAACATTTGGAAATGTTTGTATTGTTAGAAATTATAGATGGGCTGGCGAAATTATTGAAGGTGCAGTAATTGTTGGAATGGAGAAATATATACATTCGTGGAAAAGAAGATGATTCATTTACGATTTTCATGCAAATGTGAGATTTTACTAATATTGGGAATGAAATATATCTGCAAATATGGAAAATGCTTCGATTTGCTTAATGCTAGAAATTCTGGTGATGAGAATGTAGGATTCCTGGAAATGAAGTAAATGGCGAAATGGGAGTTATGGTGAATGCGGAGAATCTGCAAATGTGCTGAATCAGACAAATTGATGGAGGCATTTAGTTTGATTGATACCCGAGAACCAGCTTTGCTAACAAGTCAAATTGGGAAATTGTACTTGCAGGTGAATGAGGAGAAGATAGAAATGAGGATATTTTATGAAGCTGGTAGAATGATTTAGATAGGCAGTAGGAATTAATACCAGATAACGAGTTTGATGTAAATGGAGAAATTTCGACATTCAAAGAGGGAGCAGAAGCTACAGTCAACAAATTTCTTGGAAATGTCAGATTTTGCATACATGGTGAATGTGAAACATCTGCAGATAGAGAAAATGCAAGAATTGATCAACTGCGGCAAATTTATGTTTGGCTTAATACTGGGAGTCACGTTTGCTTCAATTGCAGCATTTGGAGAAATTGACGTTGTGCTGAATGCAGAGAAGCTGGGAATGTGCAGAATAAGATTAATTGGAGGAATCTGAGTACTTGCTAGATACAGAGACCCTGACTAGTTGAAAGATTGAGAAATGGAGTAGCTGCACGTTATATTGCACAATGAACATTTGGAAATGTTTGTATTGTTAGAAATTCAGAAATTGCTGTAGATGGGCTGGCGAAATTGTTGAAGGTGCAGTCATTGTTTGAATGGAGAAATGTTTACATTCGTTGGAAGAGAAGATGATTCTTTTACGAATTTCATGCAAATGTGAGATTTTACTAACGTTGGGGATGAAATATATCTGCAAATATGGAAAATGCTTCGATTTGCTTTATGCTAGAAATTCAAGTGAATAGAACGTAGAGAAATGTTTGCAGGAATTGAAGGAAATGCTTAAATGGGAGTTATGGTGAATGCGGAGAATCTGCAAATGTGCTGAATCAGCCAAATTGATGGAAGCATTTAGTTTGATTGATACCTGAGAACCAGATTTACAAAGAAGTGACATTGAGAAATTGGAGATTCAGTTGAATGAGGTGAATATAGAAATGAGGAGATTTTTTGTAGCTGGTAGAATGATGCATATAGGCAGTAAGAATTAATACGAGATAGCGAGTTTGATGTAAATGGAGACGTTTCGACATTCAGAGAGGGAGCAGAAGCTCCAAGCAACAAATTTCAAGAAATTGACAGATTTTCAATACATGGGGAATGAGAAATATCTGCAGATAGAGAAAATGCCATAATTTGATCAAATGCGGGAAATTGAAGTGTGGCTTAATACAGAGAGCCACGTTTACTTCAATTGCAGGATTTGTAGAAATTGACGTTTTGCTGAATGCAGAGATGCTGGGAATGTGCAGAATACGATTAATTGGAAGAAGCTGAGTACTTTCTACATACAGAGACCACTGACTTGTTGAAAGATTGAGAAATGGTGTAGCTGAACGTTATATTGTAAATGAACATTTGGAAATGTTTGTATTGTTAGAAATTGAGACATTACTGTAGATGGGCTGGCGAAATTATTGAAGGTGCAGTCATTGTTTGAGTGGAGAAATGTATACATTCGTTGGAAGAGAAGATGATTCATTTACGAATTTCATGGAAATGTGAGATTTTACTAATCTTGGGAATGAAATATATCTGCAAATATGGAAAATGCTTCGATTCGCTTAATGCTAGAAATTCTGGTGATGAGAATGTAGGATTCCTGGAAATGAAGTAAATGGCGAAATGGGAGTTCTGGTGAATGCGGAGAATCTGCAAATGTGCTGAATCAGACAAATTGATGGAGGCATTTAGTTTGATTGATACCAGAGAACCAAATTTGCTATCAAGTGAAATAGAGAAATTTTAGGTGCAGGTGAATGAGGAGAAGATAGAAATGAGGAGATTTCATGAAGCTGCTAGAATGAATTAGATAGGCAGTAGGAATTAATTAGAGATATGGAGTTTGATGTAAATGGAGAAATGTCGGCATTCAAAGAGGGAGCAGAAGCTACAAGCAACAGATTTCATGAAAATGACAGATTTTGCATAAATGAGAAATGAGATATATCTGCAGATAGAGAAAATGCCAGAAATTGATCAATTGCGTGAAATTGATGTTTCGCTTAATACAGAGAGCCACGTTTACATCAATTGCAGCATTTGTAGTAATTGACGTTCTGCTGAAAGCAGAGAAACTGGGAATGTGCAGAATACGATTAATTGGAAGAAGCTGAGTACTTTCTACATAAAGAGACCACTGGCTTGTTGAAAGATTGAGAAATGGTATGGCTGAACCTAATATTGTACAGTGAACATTTGGAAATGTTTGTATTGTTAGAAATTGAGACATTACTGTAGATGGGCTGGTGAAATTACTCAAGGTGTAGCAATTGTTTGAATGGAGAAATATGTACATTCGTTGCAAGAGAAGATGATACATTTACGAAATCCATGGAAATGTCAGATTGTACTAATCTTGGGAATGAAATATATCTGCAAATAGGGAAAATGCTTCGATTTGCTTAATGCTAGAAATTGAGGTGAAGAGATCGTAGGTTTCCTGGAATTGAAGGAAATGGCGAAATGGGAGTTATGGTGAATGCGGAGAATCTGCAAATGTGCTGAATCAGACAAATTGATAAGGTATTTAGTTTGATTGATACCCGAGAACCAGCTTTGCTAACAAGTCAAATTGGGAAATTGTACTTGCAGGTGAATGAGGAGAAGATAGAAATGAGGAGATTTTATGAAGCTGGTAGAATGATTTAGATAGGCAGTAAGAATTAATACGAGATAACGAGTTTGATGTAAATGGAGAAATGTCGACATTCAAAGAGGGAGCAGAAGCTACAGTCAACAGATTTCTTGGAAATGTCAGATTTTGCATACATGGTGAATGTGAAACGTCTGCAGATAGAGTAAATGCCAGAATTGATCAACTGCGGCAAATTTACGTTTGTCTTAATACTGGGAGTCACGTTTGCTTCAATTGCAGCATTTGGAGAAATTGACGTTGTGCTGAATGCAGAGAAGCTGGGATTGTGCAGAATAAGATTAATTGGAAGAATCTGAGTACTTGCTAGATACAGAGACCCTGACTAGTTGAAAGATTGAGAAATGGAGTAGCTGCACGTTATATTGCACAATGAACATTTGGAAATGTTTGTACTGTTAGAAATTCAGAAATTACTGTAGATGGACTGGCGAAATTGTTGAAGGTGCAGTCATTGTTTGAATGGAGAAATGTATACATTCGTTGGAAGTGAAGATGATTCATTTACGAATTTCATGGAAATGTTAGATTTTACTAACCTTGGGAATAAACTATATCTGCAAATATGGAAAATGCTTCGATTTGCTTAATGCTAGAAATTCAAGTGAAGAGAACGTAGAGAAATGTTTGCTGGAATTGAAGGAAATGCTGATATGGGAGTTATGGTGAATGCGGAGAATCTGCAAATGTCCTGAATCAGCCAAATTGACGGAAGCATTTAGTTTGATTGATACCTGAGAACCAGATTTACAAAGAAGTGACATTGAGAAATTGGAGATTCAGTTGAATGTGGTGAATATAGAAATGAGGAGATTTTTTGTAGCTGGTAGAATGATGTAGATAGGCAGTAAGAATTAATACGAAATAGCGAGTGTGATGGAAATGGAGAAGTTTCGACATTCACAGAGGGAGCAGAAGCTCCAAGCAACAAATTTCATGAAAATGACAGATTTTCCATACATGGGGAATGAGAAATATCTGCAGATAGAGAAAATGCCAGAATTTGATCAAATGCGGGAAATTGATGTGTGGCTTAATACAGAGAGCCACGTTTACTTCAATTGCAGGATTTGGAGAAATTGACGTTGTGCTGAATGTAGAGGATCTGGGAATGTGCAGAATAAGATTAATTGGAAGAAACTGAATACTTGCTAGATACAGAGACCCTGACTAGTTGAAAGATTGAGAAATGGAGTAGCTGAACGTTATATTGTACAATGAACATTTGGAAATGTTTGTATTGTTAGAAATTATAGATGGGCTGGCGAAATTATTGAAGGTGCAGTCATTGTTTGAGTGAAGAAATGTATACATTCGTTGGAAGAGAAGATGATTCATTTACGAATTTCATGGAAATGTGAGATTTTACTAATCTTGGGAATGAAATATATCTGCAAATATGGAAAATGCTTCGATTCGCTTAATGCTAGAAATTCTGGTGATGAGAATGTAGGATTCCTGGAAATGAAGTAAATGGCGAAATGGGAGTTCTGGTGAATGCGGAGAATCTGCAAATGTGCTGACTCAGACAAATTGATGGAGGCATTTAGATGATTGATACCAGAGAACCAGATTTGCTAACAAGTGAAATTGAGAAATTTTAGGTGCAGGTGAATGAGGAGAAGATAGAAATGAGGAGATTTCATGAAGCTGCTAGAATGAATTAGATAGGCAGTAGGAATTAATTAGAGATATGGAGTTTGATGTAAATGGAGAAATGTCGGCATTCAAAGAGGGAGCAGAAGCTACAAGCAACAGATTTCATGAAAATGACAGATTTTGCATAAATGAGAAATGAGATATATCTGCAGATAGAGAAAATGCCAGAATTTGATCAACTGCGTGAAATTGATGTTTCGCTTAATACAGAGAGCTACGTTTACATCAATTGCAGCATTTGTAGAAATTGACGTTCTGCTGAAAGCAGAGAAACTGGGAATGGGCAGAATACGATTAATTGGAAGAAGCTGAGTACTTTCTACATACAGAGACCACTGACTTGTTGAAAGATTGAGAAATGGTGTAGCTGAACGTTATATTGTACAATGAACATTTGGAAATGTTTGTATTGTTAGAAATTGAGACATTACTGTAGATGGGCTGGCGAAATTACTGAAGGTGCAGTAATTGTTTGCATGGAGAAATATATACATTCGTTGGAGGAGAAGATGATTCATTTACGAAATTCATGGAAATATGAGATTTTACTAATCTTGGGAAAGAAATATATCTGCAAATAGGGAAAATGCTTCGATTTGTTTCATGCTAGAAATTGAGGTGATAAGATCGTAGGTTTCCTGGAATTGAAGGAAATGGCGAAGTGGGAGTTATGGTGAATGCGGAGAATCTGCAAATGTGCTGAATCAGTCAAAATGATAAGGTATTTAGTTTGATTGATACCCGAGAACCAGCTTTGCTAACAAGTCAAATTGGGAAATTGTACTTGCAGGTGAATGAGGAGAAGATAGAAATGAGGAGATTTTATGAAGCTGGTAGAATGATTTAGATAGGCAGTAGGAATTAATACCAGATAACGAGTTTGATGTAAATGGAGAAATTTCGACATTCAAAGAGGGAGCAGAAGCTACAGTCAACAAATTTCTTGGAAATGTCAGATTTTGCATACATGGTGAATGTGAAACGTCTGCAGATAGAGTAAATGCCAGAATTGATCAACTGCGGCAAATTTACGTTTGGCTTAATACTGGGAGTCACGTTTGCTTCAATTGCAGCATTTGGAGAAATTGACGTTGTGCTGAATGCAGAGAAGCTGGGATTGTGCAGAATAAGATTAATTGGAAGAATCTGAGTACTTGCTAGATACAGAGACCCTGACTAGTTGAAAGATTGAGAAATGGGGTAGCTGCACGTTATATTGCACAATGAACATTTGGAAATGTTTGTATTGTTAGAAGTTCAGAAATTACTGTAGATGGGCTGGCGAAATTGTTGAAGGTGCAGTCATTGTTTGAATGGAGAAATGTATACATTCGTTGGAAGAGAAGATGATTCATTTACGAATTTCATGCAAATGTGAGATTTTACTAACCTTGGGGATGAAATATATCTGCAAATATGGAAAATGCTTCGATTTGCTTTATGCTAGAAATTCAAGTGAGGAGAACGTAGAGAAATGTTTGCTGGAATTGAAGGAAATGCTGAAATGGGAGTTCTGGTGAATGCGGAGAATCTGCAAATGTGCTGAATCAGAAAAATTGATGGAAGCATTTAGTTTCATTGATACATGAGAAACAGATTTACAAGAAGTGACATTGAGAAATTGGAGATTCAGTTGAATGAGGTGAATATAGAAATGAGGAGATTTTTGTAGCTGGTAGAATGATGTATATAGGCAGTATAAATTAATACGAGATAGCGAGTTTGATGTAAATGGAGAAGTTTCGACATTCAGAGAGGGAGCAGAAGCTCCAAGAAACAAATTTCATGAAAATGACAGATTTTCCATACATGGGGAATGAGAAATATCTGCAGATAGAGACAATGCCAGAATTTGATCAAATGCGGGAAATTGATGTGTGGCTTAATACAGAGAGCCACGTTTACTTCAATTGCAGGATTTGGAGAAATTGACGTTGTGCTGAATGTAGAGGATCTGGGAATGTGCAGAATAAGATTAATTGGAAGAAACTGAATACTTGCTAGATACAGAGACACAGACTTGTTGAAAGATTGAGAAATGGAGTAGCTGAACGTTATATTGTACAATGAACATTTGGAAATGTTTGTATTGTTAGAAATTATAGATGGGCTGGCGAAATTATTGAAGGTGTAGTAATTGTTGGAATGGAGAAATATATGCATTCGTGGAAAAGAAGATGATTCATTTACGATTTTGATGCAAATGTGAGTTTTTACTAATCTTGGGAATGAAATATATCTGCAAATATGGAAAATGCTTCGATTTGCTTAATGCTAGAAGTTCTGGTGATGAGAATGTAGGATTCCTGGAAATGAAGTAAATGGCGAAATGGGAGTTATGGTGAATGCGGAGAATCTGCAAATGTGCTGAATCAGACAAATTGATGGAGGCATTTAGTTTGATTGATACCCGAGAACCAGATTTGCTAACAAGTGAAATTGAGATATTTTAGGTGCAGGTGAATGAGGAGAAGATAGAAATGAGGAGATTTCATGAAACTGCTAGAATGAATTAGATAGGCAGTAGGAATTAATACGAGATATCGACTTTGATGTAAATGGAGAAATGTCGACATTCAAGAGTGAGCAGAAGCTACAAGCAACAGATTTCATGAAAATGACAGATTTTGCATAAATGATGAATGAGCTTTATCTGCAGATAGTGAAAATGCCAGAATTTGATCAACTGCGGGAAATTGATGTTTCGCTTAATACAGAGAGCCACGTTTACTTCAATTGCAGGATTTGTAGTAATTGACGTTCTGCTGAATGCAGAGATGCTGGGAATGTGCAGAATACGATTAATTGGAAGAAGCTGAGTTCTTTCTACATACAGCGACCTCTGACTTGTTGAAAGATTGAGAAATGTTGTAGCTGATCGTTATATTGTAGAATGAACATTTGGAAATGTTTGTATTGTTGGAAATTGAGACATTACTGTAGATGGGCTGGCGAAATTACTGAAGGTGTAGTAATTGTTTGAATGGAGAAATATGTACATTCGTTGCAAGAGAAGATGATACATTTACGAAATTCATGAAAATGTGAGATTTTACTAATCTTGGGAATGAAATATATCTGCAAATAGGGAAAATGCTTCGATTTGCTTAATGCCAGAAATTGAGGTGATAAGATCGTAGGTTTCCTGGAATTGAAGGAAATGGCGACATGGGAGTTATGGTGAATGCGGAGAATCTGCAAATGTGCTGAATCAGACAAATTGATAAGGTATTTAGTTTGATTGATACCCGAGAACCAGCTTTGCTAACAAGTCAAATTGGGAAATTGTACTTGCAGGTGAATGAGGAGAAGATAGAAATGAGGAGATTTTATGAAGCTGGTAGAATGATTTAGATAGGCAGTAGGAATTAATACCAGATAACGAGATTGATGTAAATGGAGAAATTTCGACATTCAAAGAGGGAGCAGAAGCTACAGTCAACAAATTTCTTGGAAATGTCAGATTTTGCATACATGGTGAATGTGAAACATCTGCAGATAGAGTAAATTCCAGAATTGTTCAACTGCGGCAAATTTATGTTTGGCTTAATTTTGGGAGTCATGTTTGCTTCAATTGCAGCATTTGGAGAAATTGACGTTGTGCTGAATGCAGAAAAGCTGGGAATGTGCAGAATAAGATTAATTGGAAGAATCTGAGTACTTGCTAGATACAGAGACACTGACTTGTTGAAAGATTGAGAAATGGAGTAGCTGAACGTCATATTGCACAATGAACATTTGGAAATGTTGTATTGTTAGAAATTGAGACATTACTGTAGATGGGCTGGAGAAATTATTCAAGGTGCAGTGGAGAAATATATACATGGAGAAATATATGCATGGAGAAATATATACATTCGTTTGAGGAGAAGATGATTCATTTACGAAATTCATGGAAATATGAGATTTTACTAATCTTGGGAATGAAATATATCTGCAAATAGGGAAAATGCTTCGATTTGTTTCATGCTAGAAATTGAGGTGATAAGATCGTAGGTTTCCTGGAATTGAACGAAATGGCGAAGTGGGAGTTATGGTGACTGCGGAGAATCTGCAAATGTGCTGAATCAGACAAAATGATAAGGTATTTAGTTTGATTGATACCCGAGAACCAGCTTTGCTAACAAGTCAAATTGGGAAATTGTACTTGCAGGTGAATGAGGAGAAGATAGAAATGAGGAGATTTTATGAAGCTGGTAGAATGATTTAGATAGGCAGTAGGAATTAATATCAGATAACGAGTTTGATGTAAATGGAGAAATTTCGACATTCAAAGAGGGAGCAGAAGCTACAGTCAACAAATTTCTTGGAAATGTCAGATTTTGCATACATGGTGAATGTGAAACATAAGCAGATAGAGAAAATGCCAGAATTGATAAACTGCGGCAAATTTAAGTTTGGCTTAATACTGGGAGTCACGTTTGCTTCAATTGCAGCATTTGGAGAAATTGACGTTGTGCTGAATGCAGAGAAGCTGGGAATGTGCAGAATAAGATTAATTGGAGGAATCTGAGTACTTGCTAGATACAGAGACCCTGACTAGTTGAAAGATTGAGAAATGGAGTAGCTGCACGTTATATTGCACAATGAACATTTGGAAATGTTTGTATTGTTAGAAATTCAGAAATTGCTGTAGATGGGCTGGCGAAATTGTTGAAGGTGCAGTCATTGTTTGAATGGAGAAATGTATACATTCGTTGGAAGAGAAGATGATTCTTTTACGGATTTCATGCAAATGTGAGATTTTACTAACTTTGGGGATGAAATATATCTGCAAATATGGAAAATGCTTCGATTTGCTTTATGCTAGAAATTCAAGTGAAAAGAACGAAGAGAAATGTTTGCAGGAATTGAAGGAAATGCTGAAATGGGAGTTATGGTGAATGCGGAGAATCTGCAAATGTGCTGAATCAGCCAAATTGATGGAAGCATTTAGTTTGATTGATACCTGAGAACCAGATTTACAAAGAAGTGACATTGAGAAATTGGAGATTCAGTTGAATGAGGTGAATATAGAAATGAGGAGATTTTTTGTAGCTGGTAGAATGATGTAGATAGGCAGTAAGAATTAATACGAGATAGCGAGTTTGAAGTAAATGGAGACGTTTCGACATTCAGAGAGGGAGCAGAAGCTCCAAGCAACAAATTTCATGAAATTGACAGATATTCCAAACATAGGGAATGAGAATTATCTGCAGATAGAGAAAATGCCAGAATTTGATCAAATGCGGGAAATTGATGTGTGGCTTAATACAGAGAGCCACGTTTACTTCAATTGCAGGATTTGGAGAAATTGACGTTCTGCTGAATGCAGAGATGCTGGGAATGTGCAGAATACGATTAATTGGAAGAAGCTGAGTACTTTCTACATACAGGGACCACTGACTTGTTGAAAGATTGAGAAATGGTGTAGCTGAACGTTATATTGTACAATGAACATTTGGAAATGTTTGTATTGTTAGAAATTGAGACATTACTGTAGATGGGCTCGCGAAATTACTGAAGGTGTAGTAATTGTTTGAATAGAGAAATATGTACATTCGTTGCAAGAGAAGATGATACATTTACGAAATTCATGGAAATGTGAGATTTTACTAATCTTGGCAATGAAATATATCTGCAAATATTGAAAATGCTTCGATTTGCTTAACGCTAGAAATTGAGGTGATAAGATCGTAGGTTTCCTGGAATGGAAGGAAATGGCGAAATGGGAGTGATGGTGAATGGGGAGAATCTGCAAATGTGCTGAATCAGGCAAATTGATAAGGTATTTAGTTTGATTGATACCCGAGAACCAGCTTTGCTAACACGTCAAATTGGGAAATTGTACTTGCAGGTGAATGAGGAGAAGATAGAAATGAGGAGATTTTATGAAGCTGGTAGAATGATTTAGATAGGCAGTAGGAATTAATACGAGATAACGAGTTTGATGTAAATGGAGAAATATCGACATTCAAAGAGGGAGCAGAAGCTACAGTCAACAAATTTCTTGGAAATGTCAGCTTTTGCATACATGAGGAATGAAATATATCTGCAGATAGAGAAAATGCCAGAATTTGGTCAACTGCGGCAAATTTATGTTTGGCTTAATACTGAGAGTCACGTTTCCTTCAATTGCAGCATTTGGAGAAATATACGTGGTGCTGAATGCAGAGAAGCTGGGAATGTGCAGAATAAGATTAATTGGAAGAATCTGAGTACTTGCTAGATACAGAGACCCAGACAAGTTGAAAGATTGAGAAATGGAGTAGCTGCACGTTATATTGCACAATGAACATTTGGAAATGTTTGTATTGTTAGAAATTCAGAAATTACTGCAGATGGGCTGGCGAAATTGTTGAAGGTGCAGTCATTGTTTGAATGGAGAAATGTATACATTCGTTGGAAGAGAAGATGATTCTTTTACCAATTTCATGCAAATGTGAGATTTTACTAACCTTGGCGATGAAATATATCTGCAAATATGGAAAATGCTTCGATTTGCTTAATGCTAGTAATTCAAGTGAAGAGACCGTAGAGAAATGTTTGCTGGAATTGAAGGAAATGCTGAAATGGGAGTTATGGTGAATGCGGAGAATCTGCAAATGTGCTGAATCAGCCAAATTGATGGAAGCATTTAGTTTGATTGATACCTGAGAACCAGATTTACAAAGAAGTGACATTGAGAAATTGGAGATTCAGTTGAATGAGATGAATATAGAAATGAGGAGATTTTTTGTAGCTGGTAGAATGATGTAGATAGGCAGTAAGAATTAATACGAGATAGCGAGTTTGATGTAAATGGAGATGTTTCCACATTCAGAGAGGGAGCAGAAGCTCCAAGCAACAAATTTCATGAAAATGACAGATTTTCCATACATGGGGAATGAGAAATATCTGCAGATAGAGAAAATGCCAGAATTTGATCAAATGCGGGAAATTGATGTGTGGCTTAATACAGAGAGCCACGTTTACTTCAATTGCAGGATTTGGAGAAATTGACGTTGTGCTGAATGTAGAGGATCTGGGAATGTGCAGAATAAGATTAATTGGAAGAAACTGAATACTTGCTAGATACAGAGACCCTGACTAGTTGAAAGATTGAGAAATGGAGTAGCTGAACGTTATATTGTACAATGAACATTTGGAAATGTTTGTATTGTTAGAAATTATAGATGGGCTGGCGAAATTATTGAAGGTGCAGTCATTGTTGGAATGGAGAAATATATACATTCGTGGAAAAGAAGATGATTCATTTACGATTTTCATGCAAATGTGAGATTGTACTAATATTGGGAATGAAATATATCTGCAAATATGGAAAATGCTTCGATTTGCTTAATGCTAGGAATTCTGGTGATGAGAATGTAGGATTCCTGGAAATGAAGTAAATGGCGAAATGGGAGTTATGGTGAATGCGGAGAATCTGCAAATGTGCTGAATCAGACAAATTGATGGAGGCATTTAGTTTGATTGATACCCGAGAACCAGATTTGCTAACAAGTGAAATTGAGAAATTTTAGGTGCAGGTGAATGAGGAGAAGATAGAAATGAGGAGATTTCATGAAACTGCTAGAATGAATTAGATAGGCAGTAGGAATTAATACGAGATATGGAGTTTGATGTAAATGGAGAAATGTCGACATTCAAGAGGGAGCAGAAGCTACAAGCAACAGATTTCATGAAAATGACAGATTTTGCAAAAATGATGAATAAGATATATCTGCAGATAGTGAAAATGCCAGAATTTGATCAACTGTGGGAAATGGATGTTTCGCTTAATACAGAGAGCCACGTTTACTTCAATTGCAGGATTTGTAGAAATTGACGTTCAGCTGAATGCAGAGATGCTGGGAATGTGCAGAATACGATTAATTGGAAGAAACTGAGTTGTTTCTACATACAGAGACCACTGACTTGTTGAAAGATTGAGAAATGGTGTAGCTGAACGTTATATTGTACAATGAACATTTGGAAATGTTTGTATTGTTAGAAATTGAGACATTACTGTAGATGGGCTGGCGAAATTACTGAAGGTGTAGTAATTGTTTGAATGGAGAAATATGTACATTCGTTGCAAGAGAAGATGATACATTTACGAAATTCATGGAAATGTGAGATTTTACTAATCTTGGGAATGAAATATATCTGCAAATAGGGAAAATGCTTCGATTTGCTTAATGCCAGAAATTGAGGTGATAAGATCGTAGGTTTCCTGGAATTGAAGGAAATGGCGACATGGGAGTTATGGTGAATGCGGAGAATCTGCAAATGTGCTGAATCAGACAAATTGATAAGGTATTTAGTTTGATTGATACCCGAGAACCAGCTTTGCTAACAAGTCAAATTGGGAAATTGTACTTGCAGGTGAATGAGGAGAAGATAGAAATGAGGAGATTTTATGAAGCTGGTAGAATGATTTAGATAGGCAGTAGGAATTAATACCAGATATCGAGTTTGATGTAAATGGAGAAATTTCGACATTCAAAGAGGGAGCAGAAGCTACAGTCAACAAATTTCTTGGAAATGTCAGATTTTGCATACATGGTGAATGTGAAACATCTGCAGATAGAGAAAATGCCAGAATTGATCAACTGCGGCAAATTTATGTTTGGCTTAATACTGGGAGTCACGTTTGCTTCAATTGCAGCATTTTGAGAAATTGACGTTGTGCTGAATGCAGAGAAGCTGGGAATGTGCAGAATAAGATTAATTGGAGGAATCTGAGTACTTGCTAGATACAGAGACCCTGACTAGTTGAAAGATTGAGAAATGGAGTAGCTGCACGTTATATTGCACAATGAACATTTGGAAATGTTTGTATTGTTAGAAATTGAGACATTACTGTAGATGGGCTGGAGAAATTATTCAAGGTGCAGTAATTGTTTGAATGGACAAATATATACATTCGTTGGAGGAGAAGATGATTCATTTACGAAATTCATGGAAATATGAGATTTTACTAATCTTGGGAATGAAATATATCAGCAAATAGGGAAAATGCTTCGATTTGTTTCATGCTAGAAATTGAGGTGATAAGATCGTAGGTTTCCTGGAATTGAAGGAAATGCTGAAATGGGAGTTATGGTGAATGCGGAGAATCTGCAAATGTGCTGAATCAGACAAATTGATAAGGTATTTAGTTTGATTGATACCCGAGAACCAGCTTTGCTAACAAGTCAAATTGGGAAATTGTACTTGCAGGTGAATGAGGAGAAGATAGAAATGAGGAGATTTTATGAAGCTGGTAGAATGATTTAGATAGGCAGTAGGAATTAATACCAGATAACGAGTTTGATGTAAATGGAGAAATTTCGACATTCAAAGAGGGAGCAGAAGCTACAGTCAACATATTTCTTGGAAATGTCAGATTTTGCATACATGGTGAATGTGAAACATCTGCAGATAGAGAAAATGCCAGAATTGATCAACTGCGGCAAATTTATGTTTGGCTTAATACTGGGAGTCACGTTTGCTTCAATTGCAGCATTTGGAGAAATTGACGTTGTGCTGAATGCAGAGAAGCTGGGAATGTGCAGAATAAGATTAATTGGAGGAATCTGAGTACTTGCTAGATACAGAGACCCTGACTAGTTGAAAGATTGAGAAATGGAGTAGCTGCACGTTATATTGCACAATGAACATTTGGAAATGTTTGTATTGTTAGAAATTCAGAAATTGCTGTAGATGGGCTGGCGAAATTGTTGAAGGTGCAGTCATTGTTTGAATGGAGAAATGTATACATTCGTTGGAAGAGAAGATGATTCTTTTACGAATTTCATGCAAATGTGAGATTTTACTAACGTTGGGGATGAACTATATCTGCAAATATGGAAAATGATTCGATTTGCTTTATGCTAGAAATTCAAGTGAATAGAACGTAGAGAAATGTTTGCAGGAATTGAAGGAAATGCTGAAATGGGAGTTATGGTGAATGCGGAGAATCTGCAAATGTGCTGAATCAGACAAATTGATGGAAGCATTTAGTTTGATTGATACCTGAGAACCAGATTTACAAAGAAGTGACATTGAGAAATTGGAGATTCAGTTGAATGAGGTGAATATAGAAATGAGGAGATTTTTTGTAGCTGGTAGAATGATGTAGATAGGCAGTAAGAATTAATACGAGATAGCGAGTTTGATGTAAATGGAGAAGTTTCGACATTCAGAGAGGGAGCAGAAGCTCCAAGCAACAAATTTCATGAATTGACAGATTTTCCATACATGGGGAATGAGAAATATCTGCAGATAGAGAAAATGCCAGAATTTGATCAAATGCGGGAAATTGATGTGTGGCTTAATACAGACAGCCACATCTACTTCAATTGCAGGATTTGTAGAAATTGACGTTCTGCTGAATGCAGAGATGCAGGGAATGTGCAGAATACGATTAATTGGAAGAAGCTGAGTACTTTCTACATACAGAGACCACTGACTTGTTGAATGATTGAGAAGTGGTGTAGCTGAACGTTATATTGTACAATGAACATTTGGAAATGTTTGTATTGTTAGAAATTGAGACATTACTGTAGATGGGCTGGCGAAATTACTGAAGGTGTAGTAATTGCTTGAATAGAGAAATATGTACATTCGTTGCAAGAGAACATGATACATTTACGAAATTCATGGAAATGTGAGATTTTACTAATCTTGGGAATGAAATATATCTGCAAATATTGAAAATGCTTCGATTTGCTTAATGCTAGAAATTGAGGTGATAAGATCGTAGGATTCCTGGAAATGAAGTAAATGGCGAAATGGGAGTTATGGTGAATGCGGAGAATCTGCAAATGTGCTGAATCAGACAAATTGATGGAGGCATTTAGTTTGATTGATACCCGAGAACCAGATTTGTTAACAAGTGAAATTGAGAAATTTTAGGTGCAGGTGAATGAGGAGAAGATAGAAATGAGGAGATTTCAAGAAACTGCTAGAATGAATTAGATAGGCAGTAGGAATTAATACGAGATATGGAGTTTGATGTAAATGGAGAAATGTCGACATTCAAGAGGGAGCAGAAGCTACAAGCAACAGATTTCATGAAAATGACAGATTTTGCAAAAATGATGAATAAGATATATCTGCAGATAGTGAAAATGCCAGAATTTGATCAACTGCGGGAAATTGATGTTTCGTTTAATACAGAGAGCCACGTTTACTTCAATTGCAGGATTTGTAGAAATTGACGATCTGCTGAATGCAGAGATGCTGGGAATGTGCAGAATACGATTAATTGGAAGAAGCTGAGTTCTTTCTACATACAGAGACCACTGACTTGTTGAAAGATTGAGAAATGGTATAGCTGAACCTAATATTGTACAGTGAACATTTGGAAATGTTTGTATTGTTAGAAATTGAGACATTACTGTAGATGGGCTGGTGAAATTACTGAAGGTGTAGTAATTGTTTGAATGGAGAAATATGTACATTCGTTGCAAGAGAACATGATACATTTACGAAATCCATGGAAATGTGAGATTGTACTAATCTTGGGAATGAAATATATCTGCAAATAGGGAAAATGCTTCGATTTGCTTAATGCCAGAAATTGAGGTGATAAGATCGTAGGTTTCCTGGAATTGAAGGAAATGGCGACATGGGAGTTATGGTGAATGCGGAGAATCTGCAAATGTGCTGAATCAGACAAATTGATAAGGTATTTAGTTTGATTGATACCCGAGAACCAGCTTTGCTAACAAGTCAAATTGGGAAATTGTACTTGCAGGTGAATGAGGAGAAGATAGAAATGAGGAGATTTTATGAAGCTGGTAGAATGATTTAGATAGGCAGTAGGAATTAATACCAGATAACGAGTTTGATGTAAATGGAGAAATTTCGACATTCAAAGAGGGAGCAGAAGCTACAGTCAACAAATTTCTTGGAAATGTCAGATTTTGCATACATGGTGAATGTGAAACATCTGCAGATAGAGTAAATGCCAGAATTGATCAACTGCGGCAAAATTTATGTTTGGCTTAATACTGGGAGTCATGTTTGCTTCAATTGCAGCATTTGGACAAATTGGCGTTGTGCTGAATGCAGAAAAGCTGGGAATGTGCAGAATAAGATTAATTGGAAGAATCTGAGTACTTGCTAAATACAGAGACACTGACTTGTTGAAAGATTGAGAAATGGAGTAGCTGCACGTTATATTCTACAATGAACATTTGGAAATGTTTGTATTGTTAGAAATTGAGACATTACTGTAGATGGGCTGGAGAAATTATTCAAGGTGCAGTAATTGTTTGAATGGACAAATATATACATTCGTTGGAGGAGAAGATGATTCATTTACGAAATTCATGGAAATATGAGATTTTACTAATCTTGGGAATGAAATATATCAGCAAATAGGGAAAATGCTTCGATTTGTTTCATGCTAGAAATTGAGGTGATAAGATCGTAGGTTTCCTGGAATTGAAGGAAATGCTGAAATGGGAGTTATGGTGAATGCGGAGAATCTGCAAATGTGCTGAATCAGACAAATTGATAAGGTATTTAGTTTGATTGATACCCGAGAACCAGCTTTGCTAACAAGTCAAATTGGGAAATTGTACTTGCAGGTGAATGAGGAGAAGATAGAAATGAGGAGATTTTATGAAGCTGGTAGAATGATTTAGATAGGCAGTAGGAATTAATACCAGATAACGAGTTTGATGTAAATGGAGAAATTTCGACATTCAAAGAGGGAGCAGAAGCTACAGTCAACATATTTCTTGGAAATGTCAGATTTTGCATACATGGTGAATGTGAAACATCTGCAGATAGAGAAAATGCCAGAATTGATCAACTGCGGCAAATTTATGTTTGGCTTAATACTGGGAGTCACGTTTGCTTCAATTGCAGCATTTGGAGAAATTGACGTTGTGCTGAATGCAGAGAAGCTGGGAATGTGCAGAATAAGATTAATTGGAGGAATCTGAGTACTTGCTAGATACAGAGACCCTGACTAGTTGAAAGATTGAGAAATGGAGTAGCTGCACGTTATATTGCACAATGAACATTTGGAAATGTTTGTATTGTTAGAAATTCAGAAATTGCTGTAGATGGGCTGGCGAAATTGTTGAAGGTGCAGTCATTGTTTGAATGGAGAAATGTATACATTCGTTGGAAGAGAAGAAGATTCTTTTACGAATTTCATGCAAATGTGAGATTTTACTAACGTTGGGGATGAACTATATCTGCAAATATGGAAAATGATTCGATTTGCTTTATGCTAGAAATTCAAGTGAATAGAACGTAGAGAAATGTTTGCAGGAATTGAAGGAAATGCTGAAATGGGAGTTATGGTGAATGCGGAGAATCTGCAAATGTGCTGAATCAGACAAATTGATGGAAGCATTTAGTTTGATTGATACCTGAGAACCAGATTTACAAAGAAGTGACATTGAGAAATTGGAGATTCAGTTGAATGAGATGAATATAGAAATGAGGAGATTTTTTGTAGCTGGTAGAATGATGTAGATAGGCATTATAAATTAATACGAGATAGCGAGTTTGCTGTAAATGGAGACGTTTCGACATTCAGAGAGGGAGAAGAAGCTCCAAGCAACAAATTTCATGAAATTGACAGATATTCCAAACATGGGGAATGAGAAATATCTGCAGATAGAGAAAATGCCAGAATTTGATCAAATGCGGGAAATTGATGTTTCGCTTAATGCAGAGAGCCACGTTTACTTCAATTGCAGGATTTGTAGAAATTGACGTTCTGCTGAATGCAGAGATGCTGGGAATGTGCAGAATACGATTAATTGGAAGAAGCTGAGTACTTTCTACATACAGAGACCACTGACTTGTTGAAAGATTGAGAAATGGTGTAGCTGAACGTTATATTGTACAATGAACATTTGGAAATGTTTGTATTGTTAGAAATTGAGACATTACTGTAGATGGGCTGGTGAAATTACTGAAGGTGTAGTAATTGTTCGAATAGAGAAATATGTACATTCGTTGCAAGAGAAGATGATACATTTACGAAATTCATGGAAATGTGAGATTTTACTAATCTTGGGAATGAAATATATCTGCAAATATTGAAAATGCTTCGATTTGCTTAATGCTAGAAATTGAGGTGATAAGATCGTAGGTTTCCTGGAATTGAACGAAATGGCGAAATGGGAGTTATGGTGAATGGGGAGAATCTGCAAATGTGCTGAATCAGGCAAATTGATAAGGTATTTAGTTTGATTGATACCCGAGAACCAGCTTTGCTAACAAGTCAAATTGGGAAATTGTACTTGCAGGTGAATGAGGAGAAGATAGAAATGAGGAGAATTTAATAAGCTGGTAGAATGATTTAGATAGGCAGTAGGAATTAATACCAGATAACGAGTTTGATGTAAATGGAGAAATTTCGACATTCAAAGAGGGAGCAGAAGCTACAGTCAACAAATTTCTTGGAAATGTCAGCTTTTGCATACATGAGGAATGAAATATATCTGCAGATAGAGAAAATGCCAGAATTGTTCAACTGCGGCAAATTTATGTTTGGCTTAATTTTGGGAGTCATGTTTGCTTCAATTGCAGCATTTGGAGAAATTGACGTTGTGCTGAATGCAGAAAAGCTGGGAATGTGCAGAATAAGATTAATTGGAAGAATCTGAGTACTTGCTAGATACAGAGACACTGACTTGTTGAAAGATTGAGAAATGGAGTAGCTGAACGTCATATTGCACAATGAACATTTGGAAATGTTGTATTGTTAGAAATTGAGACATTACTGTAGATGGGCTGGAGAAATTATTCAAGGTGCAGTGGAGAAATATATACATGGAGAAATATATGCATGGAGAAATATATACATTCGTTTGAGGAGAAGATGATTCATTTACGAAATTCATGGAAATATGAGATTTTACTAATCTTGGGAATGAAATATATCTGCAAATAGGGAAAATGCTTCGATTTGTTTCATGCTAGAAATTGAGGTGATAAGATCGTAGGTTTCCTGGAATTGAACGAAATGGCGAAGTGGGAGTTATGGTGACTGCGGAGAATCTGCAAATGTGCTGAATCAGACAAAATGATAAGGTATTTAGTTTGATTGATACCCGAGAACCAGCTTTGCTAACAAGTCAAATTGGGAAATTGTACTTGCAGGTGAATGAGGAGAAGATAGAAATGAGGAGATTTTATGAAGCTGGTAGAATGATTTAGATAGGCAGTAGGAATTAATATCAGATAACGAGTTTGATGTAAATGGAGAAATTTCGACATTCAAAGAGGGAGCAGAAGCTACAGTCAACAAATTTCTTGGAAATGTCAGATTTTGCATACATGGTGAATGTGAAACATAAGCAGATAGAGAAAATGCCAGAATTGATAAACTGCGGCAAATTTAAGTTTGGCTTAATACTGGGAGTCACGTTTGCTTCAATTGCAGCATTTGGAGAAATTGACGTTGTGCTGAATGCAGAGAAGCTGGGAATGTGCAGAATAAGATTAATTGGAGGAATCTGAGTACTTGCTAGATACAGAGACCCTGACTAGTTGAAAGATTGAGAAATGGAGTAGCTGCACGTTATATTGCACAATGAACATTTGGAAATGTTTGTATTGTTAGAAATTCAGAAATTGCTGTAGATGGGCTGGCGAAATTGTTGAAGGTGCAGTCATTGTTTGAATGGAGAAATGTATACATTCGTTGGAAGAGAAGATGATTCTTTTACGGATTTCATGCAAATGTGAGATTTTACTAACTTTGGGGATGAAATATATCTGCAAATATGGAAAATGCTTCGATTTGCTTTATGCTAGAAATTCAAGTGAAAAGAACGAAGAGAAATGTTTGCAGGAATTGAAGGAAATGCTGAAATGGGAGTTATGGTGAATGCGGAGAATCTGCAAATGTGCTGAATCAGCCAAATTGATGGAAGCATTTAGTTTGATTGATACCTGAGAACCAGATTTACAAAGAAGTGACATTGAGAAATTGGAGATTCAGTTGAATGAGGTGAATATAGAAATGAGGAGATTTTTTGTAGCTGGTAGAATGATGTAGATAGGCAGTAAGAATTAATACGAGATAGCGAGTTTGAAGTAAATGGAGACGTTTCGACATTCAGAGAGGGAGCAGAAGCTCCAAGCAACAAATTTCATGAAATTGACAGATATTCCAAACATAGGGAATGAGAATTATCTGCAGATAGAGAAAATGCCAGAATTTGATCAAATGCGGGAAATTGATGTGTGGCTTAATACAGAGAGCCACGTTTACTTCAATTGCAGGATTTGGAGAAATTGACGTTCTGCTGAATGCAGAGATGCTGGGAATGTGCAGAATACGATTAATTGGAAGAAGCTGAGTACTTTCTACATACAGGGACCACTGACTTGTTGAAAGATTGAGAAATGGTGTAGCTGAACGTTATATTGTACAATGAACATTTGGAAATGTTTGTATTGTTAGAAATTGAGACATTACTGTAGATGGGCTCGCGAAATTACTGAAGGTGTAGTAATTGTTTGAATAGAGAAATATGTACATTCGTTGCAAGAGAAGATGATACATTTACGAAATTCATGGAAATGTGAGATTTTACTAATCTTGGCAATGAAATATATCTGCAAATATTGAAAATGCTTCGATTTGCTTAACGCTAGAAATTGAGGTGATAAGATCGTAGGTTTCCTGGAATGGAAGGAAATGGCGAAATGGGAGTGATGGTGAATGGGGAGAATCTGCAAATGTGCTGAATCAGGCAAATTGATAAGGTATTTAGTTTGATTGATACCCGAGAACCAGCTTTGCTAACACGTCAAATTGGGAAATTGTACTTGCAGGTGAATGAGGAGAAGATAGAAATGAGGAGATTTTATGAAGCTGGTAGAATGATTTAGATAGGCAGTAGGAATTAATACGAGATAACGAGTTTGATGTAAATGGAGAAATATCGACATTCAAAGAGGGAGCAGAAGCTACAGTCAACAAATTTCTTGGAAATGTCAGCTTTTGCATACATGAGGAATGAAATATATCTGCAGATAGAGAAAATGCCAGAATTTGGTCAACTGCGGCAAATTTATGTTTGGCTTAATACTGAGAGTCACGTTTCCTTCAATTGCAGCATTTGGAGAAATATACGTGGTGCTGAATGCAGAGAAGCTGGGAATGTGCAGAATAAGATTAATTGGAAGAATCTGAGTACTTGCTAGATACAGAGACCCAGACAAGTTGAAAGATTGAGAAATGGAGTAGCTGCACGTTATATTGCACAATGAACATTTGGAAATGTTTGTATTGTTAGAAATTCAGAAATTACTGCAGATGGGCTGGCGAAATTGTTGAAGGTGCAGTCATTGTTTGAATGGAGAAATGTATACATTCGTTGGAAGAGAAGATGATTCTTTTACCAATTTCATGCAAATGTGAGATTTTACTAACCTTGGCGATGAAATATATCTGCAAATATGGAAAATGCTTCGATTTGCTTAATGCTAGTAATTCAAGTGAAGAGACCGTAGAGAAATGTTTGCTGGAATTGAAGGAAATGCTGAAATGGGAGTTATGGTGAATGCGGAGAATCTGCAAATGTGCTGAATCAGCCAAATTGATGGAAGCATTTAGTTTGATTGATACCTGAGAACCAGATTTACAAAGAAGTGACATTGAGAAATTGGAGATTCAGTTGAATGAGATGAATATAGAAATGAGGAGATTTTTTGTAGCTGGTAGAATGATGTAGATAGGCAGTAAGAATTAATACGAGATAGCGAGTTTGATGTAAATGGAGATGTTTCCACATTCAGAGAGGGAGCAGAAGCTCCAAGCAACAAATTTCATGAAAATGACAGATTTTCCATACATGGGGAATGAGAAATATCTGCAGATAGAGAAAATGCCAGAATTTGATCAAATGCGGGAAATTGATGTGTGGCTTAATACAGAGAGCCACGTTTACTTCAATTGCAGGATTTGGAGAAATTGACGTTGTGCTGAATGTAGAGGATCTGGGAATGTGCAGAATAAGATTAATTGGAAGAAACTGAATACTTGCTAGATACAGAGACCCTGACTAGTTGAAAGATTGAGAAATGGAGTAGCTGAACGTTATATTGTACAATGAACATTTGGAAATGTTTGTATTGTTAGAAATTATAGATGGGCTGGCGAAATTATTGAAGGTGCAGTCATTGTTGGAATGGAGAAATATATACATTCGTGGAAAAGAAGATGATTCATTTACGATTTTCATGCAAATGTGAGATTGTACTAATATTGGGAATGAAATATATCTGCAAATATGGAAAATGCTTCGATTTGCTTAATGCTAGGAATTCTGGTGATGAGAATGTAGGATTCCTGGAAATGAAGTAAATGGCGAAATGGGAGTTATGGTGAATGCGGAGAATCTGCAAATGTGCTGAATCAGACAAATTGATGGAGGCATTTAGTTTGATTGATACCCGAGAACCAGATTTGCTAACAAGTGAAATTGAGAAATTTTAGGTGCAGGTGAATGAGGAGAAGATAGAAATGAGGAGATTTCATGAAACTGCTAGAATGAATTAGATAGGCAGTAGGAATTAATACGAGATATGGAGTTTGATGTAAATGGAGAAATGTCGACATTCAAGAGGGAGCAGAAGCTACAAGCAACAGATTTCATGAAAATGACAGATTTTGCAAAAATGATGAATAAGATATATCTGCAGATAGTGAAAATGCCAGAATTTGATCAACTGTGGGAAATGGATGTTTCGCTTAATACAGAGAGCCACGTTTACTTCAATTGCAGGATTTGTAGAAATTGACGTTCAGCTGAATGCAGAGATGCTGGGAATGTGCAGAATACGATTAATTGGAAGAAACTGAGTTGTTTCTACATACAGAGACCACTGACTTGTTGAAAGATTGAGAAATGGTGTAGCTGAACGTTATATTGTACAATGAACATTTGGAAATGTTTGTATTGTTAGAAATTGAGACATTACTGTAGATGGGCTGGCGAAATTACTGAAGGTGTAGTAATTGTTTGAATGGAGAAATGTATACATTCGTTGGAAGAGAAGATGATTCTTTTACGAATTTCATGCAAATGTGAGATTTTACTAACGTTGGGGATGAACTATATCTGCAAATATGGAAAATGATTCGATTTGCTTTATGCTAGAAATTCAAGTGAATAGAACGTAGAGAAATGTTTGCAGGAATTGAAGGAAATGCTGAAATGGGAGTTATGGTGAATGCGGAGAATCTGCAAATGTGCTGAATCAGACAAATTGATGGAAGCATTTAGTTTGATTGATACCTGAGAACCAGATTTACAAAGAAGTGACATTGAGAAATTGGAGATTCAGTTGAATGAGGTGAATATAGAAATGAGGAGATTTTTTGTAGCTGGTAGAATGATGTAGATAGGCAGTAAGAATTAATACGAGATAGCGAGTTTGATGTAAATGGAGAAGTTTCGACATTCAGAGAGGGAGCAGAAGCTCCAAGCAACAAATTTCATGAATTGACAGATTTTCCATACATGGGGAATGAGAAATATCTGCAGATAGAGAAAATGCCAGAATTTGATCAAATGCGGGAAATTGATGTGTGGCTTAATACAGACAGCCACATCTACTTCAATTGCAGGATTTGTAGAAATTGACGTTCTGCTGAATGCAGAGATGCAGGGAATGTGCAGAATACGATTAATTGGAAGAAGCTGAGTACTTTCTACATACAGAGACCACTGACTTGTTGAATGATTGAGAAGTGGTGTAGCTGAACGTTATATTGTACAATGAACATTTGGAAATGTTTGTATTGTTAGAAATTGAGACATTACTGTAGATGGGCTGGCGAAATTACTGAAGGTGTAGTAATTGCTTGAATAGAGAAATATGTACATTCGTTGCAAGAGAACATGATACATTTACGAAATTCATGGAAATGTGAGATTTTACTAATCTTGGGAATGAAATATATCTGCAAATATTGAAAATGCTTCGATTTGCTTAATGCTAGAAATTGAGGTGATAAGATCGTAGGATTCCTGGAAATGAAGTAAATGGCGAAATGGGAGTTATGGTGAATGCGGAGAATCTGCAAATGTGCTGAATCAGACAAATTGATGGAGGCATTTAGTTTGATTGATACCCGAGAACCAGATTTGTTAACAAGTGAAATTGAGAAATTTTAGGTGCAGGTGAATGAGGAGAAGATAGAAATGAGGAGATTTCAAGAAACTGCTAGAATGAATTAGATAGGCAGTAGGAATTAATACGAGATATGGAGTTTGATGTAAATGGAGAAATGTCGACATTCAAGAGGGAGCAGAAGCTACAAGCAACAGATTTCATGAAAATGACAGATTTTGCAAAAATGATGAATAAGATATATCTGCAGATAGTGAAAATGCCAGAATTTGATCAACTGCGGGAAATTGATGTTTCGTTTAATACAGAGAGCCACGTTTACTTCAATTGCAGGATTTGTAGAAATTGACGATCTGCTGAATGCAGAGATGCTGGGAATGTGCAGAATACGATTAATTGGAAGAAGCTGAGTTCTTTCTACATACAGAGACCACTGACTTGTTGAAAGATTGAGAAATGGTATAGCTGAACCTAATATTGTACAGTGAACATTTGGAAATGTTTGTATTGTTAGAAATTGAGACATTACTGTAGATGGGCTGGTGAAATTACTGAAGGTGTAGTAATTGTTTGAATGGAGAAATATGTACATTCGTTGCAAGAGAACATGATACATTTACGAAATCCATGGAAATGTGAGATTGTACTAATCTTGGGAATGAAATATATCTGCAAATAGGGAAAATGCTTCGATTTGCTTAATGCCAGAAATTGAGGTGATAAGATCGTAGGTTTCCTGGAATTGAAGGAAATGGCGACATGGGAGTTATGGTGAATGCGGAGAATCTGCAAATGTGCTGAATCAGACAAATTGATAAGGTATTTAGTTTGATTGATACCCGAGAACCAGCTTTGCTAACAAGTCAAATTGGGAAATTGTACTTGCAGGTGAATGAGGAGAAGATAGAAATGAGGAGATTTTATGAAGCTGGTAGAATGATTTAGATAGGCAGTAGGAATTAATACCAGATAACGAGTTTGATGTAAATGGAGAAATTTCGACATTCAAAGAGGGAGCAGAAGCTACAGTCAACAAATTTCTTGGAAATGTCAGATTTTGCATACATGGTGAATGTGAAACATCTGCAGATAGAGTAAATGCCAGAATTGATCAACTGCGGCAAAATTTATGTTTGGCTTAATACTGGGAGTCATGTTTGCTTCAATTGCAGCATTTGGACAAATTGGCGTTGTGCTGAATGCAGAAAAGCTGGGAATGTGCAGAATAAGATTAATTGGAAGAATCTGAGTACTTGCTAAATACAGAGACACTGACTTGTTGAAAGATTGAGAAATGGAGTAGCTGCACGTTATATTCTACAATGAACATTTGGAAATGTTTGTATTGTTAGAAATTGAGACATTACTGTAGATGGGCTGGAGAAATTATTCAAGGTGCAGTAATTGTTTGAATGGACAAATATATACATTCGTTGGAGGAGAAGATGATTCATTTACGAAATTCATGGAAATATGAGATTTTACTAATCTTGGGAATGAAATATATCAGCAAATAGGGAAAATGCTTCGATTTGTTTCATGCTAGAAATTGAGGTGATAAGATCGTAGGTTTCCTGGAATTGAAGGAAATGCTGAAATGGGAGTTATGGTGAATGCGGAGAATCTGCAAATGTGCTGAATCAGACAAATTGATAAGGTATTTAGTTTGATTGATACCCGAGAACCAGCTTTGCTAACAAGTCAAATTGGGAAATTGTACTTGCAGGTGAATGAGGAGAAGATAGAAATGAGGAGATTTTATGAAGCTGGTAGAATGATTTAGATAGGCAGTAGGAATTAATACCAGATAACGAGTTTGATGTAAATGGAGAAATTTCGACATTCAAAGAGGGAGCAGAAGCTACAGTCAACATATTTCTTGGAAATGTCAGATTTTGCATACATGGTGAATGTGAAACATCTGCAGATAGAGAAAATGCCAGAATTGATCAACTGCGGCAAATTTATGTTTGGCTTAATACTGGGAGTCACGTTTGCTTCAATTGCAGCATTTGGAGAAATTGACGTTGTGCTGAATGCAGAGAAGCTGGGAATGTGCAGAATAAGATTAATTGGAGGAATCTGAGTACTTGCTAGATACAGAGACCCTGACTAGTTGAAAGATTGAGAAATGGAGTAGCTGCACGTTATATTGCACAATGAACATTTGGAAATGTTTGTATTGTTAGAAATTCAGAAATTGCTGTAGATGGGCTGGCGAAATTGTTGAAGGTGCAGTCATTGTTTGAATGGAGAAATGTATACATTCGTTGGAAGAGAAGAAGATTCTTTTACGAATTTCATGCAAATGTGAGATTTTACTAACGTTGGGGATGAACTATATCTGCAAATATGGAAAATGATTCGATTTGCTTTATGCTAGAAATTCAAGTGAATAGAACGTAGAGAAATGTTTGCAGGAATTGAAGGAAATGCTGAAATGGGAGTTATGGTGAATGCGGAGAATCTGCAAATGTGCTGAATCAGACAAATTGATGGAAGCATTTAGTTTGATTGATACCTGAGAACCAGATTTACAAAGAAGTGACATTGAGAAATTGGAGATTCAGTTGAATGAGATGAATATAGAAATGAGGAGATTTTTTGTAGCTGGTAGAATGATGTAGATAGGCATTATAAATTAATACGAGATAGCGAGTTTGCTGTAAATGGAGACGTTTCGACATTCAGAGAGGGAGAAGAAGCTCCAAGCAACAAATTTCATGAAATTGACAGATATTCCAAACATGGGGAATGAGAAATATCTGCAGATAGAGAAAATGCCAGAATTTGATCAAATGCGGGAAATTGATGTTTCGCTTAATGCAGAGAGCCACGTTTACTTCAATTGCAGGATTTGTAGAAATTGACGTTCTGCTGAATGCAGAGATGCTGGGAATGTGCAGAATACGATTAATTGGAAGAAGCTGAGTACTTTCTACATACAGAGACCACTGACTTGTTGAAAGATTGAGAAATGGTGTAGCTGAACGTTATATTGTACAATGAACATTTGGAAATGTTTGTATTGTTAGAAATTGAGACATTACTGTAGATGGGCTGGTGAAATTACTGAAGGTGTAGTAATTGTTCGAATAGAGAAATATGTACATTCGTTGCAAGAGAAGATGATACATTTACGAAATTCATGGAAATGTGAGATTTTACTAATCTTGGGAATGAAATATATCTGCAAATATTGAAAATGCTTCGATTTGCTTAATGCTAGAAATTGAGGTGATAAGATCGTAGGTTTCCTGGAATTGAACGAAATGGCGAAATGGGAGTTATGGTGAATGGGGAGAATCTGCAAATGTGCTGAATCAGGCAAATTGATAAGGTATTTAGTTTGATTGATACCCGAGAACCAGCTTTGCTAACAAGTCAAATTGGGAAATTGTACTTGCAGGTGAATGAGGAGAAGATAGAAATGAGGAGAATTTAATAAGCTGGTAGAATGATTTAGATAGGCAGTAGGAATTAATACCAGATAACGAGTTTGATGTAAATGGAGAAATTTCGACATTCAAAGAGGGAGCAGAAGCTACAGTCAACAAATTTCTTGGAAATGTCAGCTTTTGCATACATGAGGAATGAAATATATCTGCAGATAGAGAAAATGCCAGAATTGTTCAACTGCGGCAAATTTATGTTTGGCTTAATTTTGGGAGTCATGTTTGCTTCAATTGCAGCATTTGGAGAAATTGACGTTGTGCTGAATGCAGAAAAGCTGGGAATGTGCAGAATAAGATTAATTGGAAGAATCTGAGTACTTGCTAGATACAGAGACACTGACTTGTTGAAAGATTGAGAAATGGAGTAGCTGAACGTCATATTGCACAATGAACATTTGGAAATGTTGTATTGTTAGAAATTGAGACATTACTGTAGATGGGCTGGAGAAATTATTCAAGGTGCAGTGGAGAAATATATACATGGAGAAATATATGCATGGAGAAATATATACATTCGTTTGAGGAGAAGATGATTCATTTACGAAATTCATGGAAATATGAGATTTTACTAATCTTGGGAATGAAATATATCTGCAAATAGGGAAAATGCTTCGATTTGTTTCATGCTAGAAATTGAGGTGATAAGATCGTAGGTTTCCTGGAATTGAACGAAATGGCGAAGTGGGAGTTATGGTGACTGCGGAGAATCTGCAAATGTGCTGAATCAGACAAAATGATAAGGTATTTAGTTTGATTGATACCCGAGAACCAGCTTTGCTAACAAGTCAAATTGGGAAATTGTACTTGCAGGTGAATGAGGAGAAGATAGAAATGAGGAGATTTTATGAAGCTGGTAGAATGATTTAGATAGGCAGTAGGAATTAATATCAGATAACGAGTTTGATGTAAATGGAGAAATTTCGACATTCAAAGAGGGAGCAGAAGCTACAGTCAACAAATTTCTTGGAAATGTCAGATTTTGCATACATGGTGAATGTGAAACATAAGCAGATAGAGAAAATGCCAGAATTGATAAACTGCGGCAAATTTAAGTTTGGCTTAATACTGGGAGTCACGTTTGCTTCAATTGCAGCATTTGGAGAAATTGACGTTGTGCTGAATGCAGAGAAGCTGGGAATGTGCAGAATAAGATTAATTGGAGGAATCTGAGTACTTGCTAGATACAGAGACCCTGACTAGTTGAAAGATTGAGAAATGGAGTAGCTGCACGTTATATTGCACAATGAACATTTGGAAATGTTTGTATTGTTAGAAATTCAGAAATTGCTGTAGATGGGCTGGCGAAATTGTTGAAGGTGCAGTCATTGTTTGAATGGAGAAATGTATACATTCGTTGGAAGAGAAGATGATTCTTTTACGGATTTCATGCAAATGTGAGATTTTACTAACTTTGGGGATGAAATATATCTGCAAATATGGAAAATGCTTCGATTTGCTTTATGCTAGAAATTCAAGTGAAAAGAACGAAGAGAAATGTTTGCAGGAATTGAAGGAAATGCTGAAATGGGAGTTATGGTGAATGCGGAGAATCTGCAAATGTGCTGAATCAGCCAAATTGATGGAAGCATTTAGTTTGATTGATACCTGAGAACCAGATTTACAAAGAAGTGACATTGAGAAATTGGAGATTCAGTTGAATGAGGTGAATATAGAAATGAGGAGATTTTTTGTAGCTGGTAGAATGATGTAGATAGGCAGTAAGAATTAATACGAGATAGCGAGTTTGAAGTAAATGGAGACGTTTCGACATTCAGAGAGGGAGCAGAAGCTCCAAGCAACAAATTTCATGAAATTGACAGATATTCCAAACATAGGGAATGAGAATTATCTGCAGATAGAGAAAATGCCAGAATTTGATCAAATGCGGGAAATTGATGTGTGGCTTAATACAGAGAGCCACGTTTACTTCAATTGCAGGATTTGGAGAAATTGACGTTCTGCTGAATGCAGAGATGCTGGGAATGTGCAGAATACGATTAATTGGAAGAAGCTGAGTACTTTCTACATACAGGGACCACTGACTTGTTGAAAGATTGAGAAATGGTGTAGCTGAACGTTATATTGTACAATGAACATTTGGAAATGTTTGTATTGTTAGAAATTGAGACATTACTGTAGATGGGCTCGCGAAATTACTGAAGGTGTAGTAATTGTTTGAATAGAGAAATATGTACATTCGTTGCAAGAGAAGATGATACATTTACGAAATTCATGGAAATGTGAGATTTTACTAATCTTGGCAATGAAATATATCTGCAAATATTGAAAATGCTTCGATTTGCTTAACGCTAGAAATTGAGGTGATAAGATCGTAGGTTTCCTGGAATGGAAGGAAATGGCGAAATGGGAGTGATGGTGAATGGGGAGAATCTGCAAATGTGCTGAATCAGGCAAATTGATAAGGTATTTAGTTTGATTGATACCCGAGAACCAGCTTTGCTAACACGTCAAATTGGGAAATTGTACTTGCAGGTGAATGAGGAGAAGATAGAAATGAGGAGATTTTATGAAGCTGGTAGAATGATTTAGATAGGCAGTAGGAATTAATACGAGATAACGAGTTTGATGTAAATGGAGAAATATCGACATTCAAAGAGGGAGCAGAAGCTACAGTCAACAAATTTCTTGGAAATGTCAGCTTTTGCATACATGAGGAATGAAATATATCTGCAGATAGAGAAAATGCCAGAATTTGGTCAACTGCGGCAAATTTATGTTTGGCTTAATACTGAGAGTCACGTTTCCTTCAATTGCAGCATTTGGAGAAATATACGTGGTGCTGAATGCAGAGAAGCTGGGAATGTGCAGAATAAGATTAATTGGAAGAATCTGAGTACTTGCTAGATACAGAGACCCAGACAAGTTGAAAGATTGAGAAATGGAGTAGCTGCACGTTATATTGCACAATGAACATTTGGAAATGTTTGTATTGTTAGAAATTCAGAAATTACTGCAGATGGGCTGGCGAAATTGTTGAAGGTGCAGTCATTGTTTGAATGGAGAAATGTATACATTCGTTGGAAGAGAAGATGATTCTTTTACCAATTTCATGCAAATGTGAGATTTTACTAACCTTGGCGATGAAATATATCTGCAAATATGGAAAATGCTTCGATTTGCTTAATGCTAGTAATTCAAGTGAAGAGACCGTAGAGAAATGTTTGCTGGAATTGAAGGAAATGCTGAAATGGGAGTTATGGTGAATGCGGAGAATCTGCAAATGTGCTGAATCAGCCAAATTGATGGAAGCATTTAGTTTGATTGATACCTGAGAACCAGATTTACAAAGAAGTGACATTGAGAAATTGGAGATTCAGTTGAATGAGATGAATATAGAAATGAGGAGATTTTTTGTAGCTGGTAGAATGATGTAGATAGGCAGTAAGAATTAATACGAGATAGCGAGTTTGATGTAAATGGAGATGTTTCCACATTCAGAGAGGGAGCAGAAGCTCCAAGCAACAAATTTCATGAAAATGACAGATTTTCCATACATGGGGAATGAGAAATATCTGCAGATAGAGAAAATGCCAGAATTTGATCAAATGCGGGAAATTGATGTGTGGCTTAATACAGAGAGCCACGTTTACTTCAATTGCAGGATTTGGAGAAATTGACGTTGTGCTGAATGTAGAGGATCTGGGAATGTGCAGAATAAGATTAATTGGAAGAAACTGAATACTTGCTAGATACAGAGACCCTGACTAGTTGAAAGATTGAGAAATGGAGTAGCTGAACGTTATATTGTACAATGAACATTTGGAAATGTTTGTATTGTTAGAAATTATAGATGGGCTGGCGAAATTATTGAAGGTGCAGTCATTGTTGGAATGGAGAAATATATACATTCGTGGAAAAGAAGATGATTCATTTACGATTTTCATGCAAATGTGAGATTGTACTAATATTGGGAATGAAATATATCTGCAAATATGGAAAATGCTTCGATTTGCTTAATGCTAGGAATTCTGGTGATGAGAATGTAGGATTCCTGGAAATGAAGTAAATGGCGAAATGGGAGTTATGGTGAATGCGGAGAATCTGCAAATGTGCTGAATCAGACAAATTGATGGAGGCATTTAGTTTGATTGATACCCGAGAACCAGATTTGCTAACAAGTGAAATTGAGAAATTTTAGGTGCAGGTGAATGAGGAGAAGATAGAAATGAGGAGATTTCATGAAACTGCTAGAATGAATTAGATAGGCAGTAGGAATTAATACGAGATATGGAGTTTGATGTAAATGGAGAAATGTCGACATTCAAGAGGGAGCAGAAGCTACAAGCAACAGATTTCATGAAAATGACAGATTTTGCAAAAATGATGAATAAGATATATCTGCAGATAGTGAAAATGCCAGAATTTGATCAACTGTGGGAAATGGATGTTTCGCTTAATACAGAGAGCCACGTTTACTTCAATTGCAGGATTTGTAGAAATTGACGTTCAGCTGAATGCAGAGATGCTGGGAATGTGCAGAATACGATTAATTGGAAGAAACTGAGTTGTTTCTACATACAGAGACCACTGACTTGTTGAAAGATTGAGAAATGGTGTAGCTGAACGTTATATTGTACAATGAACATTTGGAAATGTTTGTATTGTTAGAAATTGAGACATTACTGTAGATGGGCTGGCGAAATTACTGAAGGTGTAGTAATTGTTTGAATGGAGAAATATGTACATTCGTTGCAAGAGAAGATGATACATTTACGAAATTCATGGAAATGTGAGATTTTACTAATCTTGGGAATGAAATATATCTGCAAATAGGGAAAATGCTTCGATTTGCTTAATGCCAGAAATTGAGGTGATAAGATCGTAGGTTTCCTGGAATTGAAGGAAATGGCGACATGGGAGTTATGGTGAATGCGGAGAATCTGCAAATGTGCTGAATCAGACAAATTGATAAGGTATTTAGTTTGATTGATACCCGAGAACCAGCTTTGCTAACAAGTCAAATTGGGAAATTGTACTTGCAGGTGAATGAGGAGAAGATAGAAATGAGGAGATTTTATGAAGCTGGTAGAATGATTTAGATAGGCAGTAGGAATTAATACCAGATATCGAGTTTGATGTAAATGGAGAAATTTCGACATTCAAAGAGGGAGCAGAAGCTACAGTCAACAAATTTCTTGGAAATGTCAGATTTTGCATACATTGTGAATGTGAAACATCTGCAGATAGAGAAAATGCCAGAATTGATCAACTGCGGCAAATTTATGTTTGGCTTAATACTGGGAGTCACGTTTGCTTCAATTGCAGCATTTTGAGAAATTGACGTTGTGCTGAATGCAGAGAAGCTGGGAATGTGCAGAATAAGATTAATTGGAGGAATCTGAGTACTTGCTAGATACAGAGACCCTGACTAGTTGAAAGATTGAGAAATGGAGTAGCTGCACGTTATATTGCACAATGAACATTTGGAAATGTTTGTATTGTTAGAAGTTCAGAAATTGCGGTAGATAGGCTGGCGAAATTGTTGAAGGTGCAGTCATTGTTTGAATGGAGAAATGTATACATTCGTTGGAAGAGAAGATGATTCATTTACGAATTTCATGCAAATGTGAGATTTTACTAACCTTGGGGATGAAATATATCTGCAAATATGGAAAATGCTTCGATTTGCTTTATGCTAGAAATTCAAGTGAATAGAACGTAGAGAAATGTTTGCAGGAATTGAAGGAAATGCTGAAATGGGAGTTATGGTGAATGCGGAGAATCTGCAAATGTGCTGAATCAGCCAAATTGATGGAAGCATTTAGTTTGATTGATACCTGAGAACCAGATTTACAAAGAAGTGACATTGAGAAATTGGAGATTCAGTTGAATGAGGTGAATATAGAAATGAGGAGATTTTTTGTAGATGGTAGAATGATGTAGATAGGCAGTAAGAATTAATACGAGATAGCGAGTTTGATGTAAATGGAGAAGTTTCGACATTCAGAGAGGGAGCAGAAGCTCCAAGCAACAAATTTCATGAAATTGACAGATTTTCCATACATGGGGAATGAGAAATATCTGCAGATAGAGAAAATGCCAGAATTTGATCAAATGCGGGAAATTGATGTGTGGCTTAATACAGAGAGCAACATTTACTTCAATTGCAGGATTTGTAGAAATTGACGTTCTGCTGAATGCAGAGATGCTGGGAATGTGCAGAATACGATTAATTGGAAGAAGCTGAGTACTTTCTACATACAGAGACCACTGACTTGTTGAAAGATTGAGAAATGGTGTAGCTGAACGTTATATTGTACAATGAACATTTGGAAATGTTTGTATTGTTAGAAATTGAGACATTACTGTAGATGGGCTGGCGAAATTACTGAAGGTGTAGTAATTGCTTGAATAGAGAAATATGTACATTCGTTGCAAGAGAACATGATACATTTACGAAATTCATGGAAATGTGAGATTTTACTACTCTTGGGAATGAAATATATCTGCAAATATTGAAAATGCTTCGATTTGCTTAATGCTAGAAATTGAGGTGATAAGATCGTAGGTTTCCTGGAAATGAAGGAAATGGCGAAATGGGAGTGATGGTGAATGGGGAGAATCTGCAAATGTGCTGAATCAGGCAAATTGATAAGGTATTTAGTTTGATTGATACCCGAGAACCAGCTTTGCTAACAAGTCAAATTGGGAAAATGTACTTGCAGGTGAATGAGGAGATGATAGAAATGAGGAGAATTTAATAAGCTGGTAGAATGATTTAGATAGGCAGTAGGAATTAATAAGAGATAACGCATTTGATGTAAATGGAGAAATATCGACATTCAAAGAGGGAGCAGAAGCTACAGTCAACAAATTTCTTGGAAATGTCAGCTTTTGCATACATGAGGAATGAAATATATCTGCAGATAGAGAAAATGTCAGAATTTGGTCAACTGCGGCAAATTTATGTTTGGCTTAATACTGAGAGTCACGTTTGCTTCAATTGCAGCATTTGGAGAAATATACGTGGTGCTGAATGCAGAGAAGCTGGGAATGTGCAGAATAAGATTAATTGGAAGAATCTGAGTACTTGCTAGATACAGAGACCCAGACAAGTTGAAAGATTGAGAAATGGAGTAGCTGCACGTTATATTGCACAATGAACATTTGGAAATGTTTGTATTGTTAGAAATTCAGAAATTACTGCAGATGGGCTGGCGAAATTGTTGAAGGTGCAGTCATTGTTTGAATGGAGAAATGTATACATTCGTTGGAAGAGAAGATGATTCTTTTACCAATTTCATGCAAATGTGAGATTTTACTAACCTTGGCGATGAAATATATCTGCAAATATGGAAAATGCTTCGATTTGCTTAATGCTAGAAATTCAAGTGAAGAGACCGTAGAGAAATGTTTGCTGGAATTGATGGAAATGCTGAAATGAGAGTTATGGTGAATGCGGAGAATCTGCAAATGTGCTGAATCAGCCAAATTGATGGAAGCATTTAGTTTGATTGATACCTGAGAACCAGATTTACAAAGAAGTGACATTGAGAAATTGGAGATTCAGTTGAATGAGATGAATATAGAAATGAGGAGATTTTTTGTAGCTGGTAGAATGATGTAGATAGGCAGTAAGAATTAATACGAGATAGCGAGTTTGATGTAAATGGCGATGTTTCCGCATTCAGAGAGGGAGCAGAAGCTCCAAGCAACAAATTTCATGAAAATGACAGATTTTCCATACATGGGGAATGAGAAATATCTGCAGATAGAGAAAATGCCAGAATTTGATCAAATGCGGGAAATTGATGTGTGGCTTAATACAGAGAGCCACGTTTACTTCAATTGAAGGATTTGGAGAAATTGACGTTGTGCTGAATGTAGAGGATCTGGGAATGTGCAGAATAATATTAATTGGAAGAAACTGAGTACTTGCTAGATACAGAGACACAGACTTGTTGAAAGATTGAGAAATGGTGTAGCTGAACGTTATATTGTACAATGAACATTTGGAAATGTTTGTATTGTTAGAAATTATAGATGGGCTGGCGAAATTATTGAAGGTGCAGTCATTGTTGGAATGGAGAAATATATACATTCGTGGAAAAGAAGATGATTCATTTACGATTTTCATGCAAATGTGAGATTTTACTAATATTGGGAATGAAATATATCTGCAAATATGGAAAATGCTTCGATTTGCTTAATGCTAGAAATTCTGGTGATGAGAATGTAGGATTCCTGGAAATGAAGTAAATGGCGAAATGGGAGTTATGGTGAATGCGGAGAATCTGCAAATGTGCTGAATCAGACAAATTGATGGAGGCATTTAGTTTGATTGATACCCGAGAACCAGCTTTGCTAACAAGTCAAATTGGGAAATTGTACCTGCAGGTGAATGAGGAGAAGATAGAAATGAGGATATTTTATGAAGCTGGTAGAATGATTTAGATAGGCAGTAGGAATTAATACCAGATAACGAGTTTGATGTAAATGGAGAAATTTCGACATTCAAAGAGGGAGCAGAAGCTACAGTCAACAAATTTCTTGGAAATGTCAGATTTTGCATACATGGTGAATGTGAAACATCTGCAGATAGAGAAAATGCCAGAATTGATCAACTGCGGCAAATTTATGTTTGGCTTAATACTGGGAGTCACGTTTGCTTCAATTGCAGCATTTGGAGAAATTGACGTTGTGCTGAATGCAGAGAAGCTGGGAATGTGCAGAATAAGATTAATTGGAGGAATCTGAGTACTTGCTAGATACAGAGACCCTGACTAGTTGAAAGATTGAGAAATGGAGTAGCTGCACGTTATATTGCACAATGAACATTTGGAAATGTTTGTATTGTTAGAAATTCAGAAATTGCTGTAGATGGGCTGGCGAAATTGTTGAAGGTGCAGTCATTGTTTGAATGGAGAAATGTTTACATTCGTTGGAAGAGAAGATGATTCTTTTACGAATTTCATGCAAATGTGAGATTTTACTAACGTTGGGGATGAAATATATCTGCAAATATGGAAAATGCTTCGATTTGCTTTATGCTAGAAATTCAAGTGAATAGAACGTAGAGAAATGTTTGCAGGAATTGAAGGAAATGTTTAAATGGGAGTTATGGTGAATGCGGAGAATCTGCAAATGTGCTGAATCAGCCAAATTGATGGAAGCATTTAGTTTGATTGATACCTGAGAACCAGATTTACAAAGAAGTGACATTGAGAAATTGGAGATTCAGTTGAATGAGGTGAATATAGAAATGAGGAGATTTTTTGTAGCTGGTAGAATGATGCATATAGGCAGTAAGAATTAATACGAGATAGCGAGTTTGATGTAAATGGAGACGTTTCGACATTCAGAGAGGGAGCAGAAGCTTCAAGCAACAAATTTCAAGAAATTGACAGATTTTCAATACATGGGGAATGAGAAATATCTGCAGATAGAGAAAATGCCAGAATTTGATCAAATGCGGGAAATTGATGTGTGGCTTAATACAGAGAGCCACGTTTACTTCAATTGCAGGATTTGTAGAAATTGACGTTCTGCTGAATGCAGAGATGCTGGGAATGTGCAGAACACGATTAATTGGAAGAAGCTGAGTACTTTCTACATACAGAGACCACTGACTTGTTGAAAGATTGAGAAATGGTGTAGCTGAACGTTATATTGTAAATGAACATTTGGAAATGTTTGTATTGTTAGAAATTGAGACATTACTGTAGATGCGCTGGCGAAATTACTGAAGGTGTAGTAATTGTTTGAATAGAGAAATATGTACATACGTTGCAAGAGAAGATGATACATTTACGAAATTCATGGAAATATGAGATTTTACTAATCTTGGCAATGAAATATATCTGCAAATATGGAAAATGCTTCGATTTGCTTAATGCTAGAAATTGAGGTGATAAGATCGTAGGTTTCCTGGAATTGAAGGAAATGGCGAAATGGGAGTGATGGTGAATGGGGAGAATCTGCAAATGTGCTGAATCAGACAAATTGATAAGGTATTTAGTTTGATTGATACCCGAGAACCAGCTTTGCTAACAAGTCAAATTTGGAAATTGTACTTGCAGGTGAATGAGGAGAAGATAGAAATGAGGAGAATTTAATAAGCTGGTAGAATGATTTAGATAGGCAGTAGGAATTAATACCAGTTAACGAGTTTGATGTAATTGGTGAAATATCGACATTCAAAGAGGGAGCAGAAGCTACAGTCAACAAATTTCTTGGAAATGTCAGATTTTGCATACATGAGGAATGAAATATATCTGCAGATTGAGAAAATGCCAGAACTTGGTCAACTGCGGCAAATTTATGTTTGGCTTAATACTGAGAGTCACGTTTGCTTCAATTGCAGCATTTGGAGAAATATACTTGGTGCTGAATGCAGAGAAGCTGGGAATGTGCAGAATAAGATTAATTGGAAGAATCTGAGTACTTGCTAGATACAGAGACCCTGACAAGTTGAAAGATTGAGAAATGGAGTAGCTGCACGTTATATTGCACAATGAACATTTGGAAATGTTTGTATTGTTAGAAATTCAGAAATTACTGCAGATGGGCTGGCGAAATTGTTGAAGGTGCAGTCATTGTTTGAATGGAGAAATGTATACATTCGTTGGAAGAGAAGATGATTCTTTTACCAATTTCATGCAAATGTGAGATTTTACTAACCTTGGCGATGAAATATATCTGCAAATATGGAAAATGCTTCGATTTGCTTAATGCTAGAAATTCAAGTGAAGAGACCGTAGAGAAATGTTTGCTGGAATTGAAGGAAATGCTGAAATGGGAGTTATGGTGAATGCGGAGAATCTGCAAATGTGCTGAATCAGCCAAATTGATGGAAGCATTTAGTTTGATTGATACCTGAGAACCAGATTTACAAAGAAGTGACATTGAGAAATTGGAGATTCAGTTGAATGAGATGAATATAGAAATGAGGAGATTTTTTGTAGTTGGTAGAATGATGTAGATAGGCAGTAAGAATTAATACGAGATAGCGAGTTTGATGTAAATGGCGATGTTTCCGCATTCAGAGAGGGAGCAGAAGCTCCAAGCAACAAATTTCATGAAAATGACAGATTTTCCATACATGGGGAATGAGAAATATCTGCAGATAGAGAAAATGCCAGAATTTGATCAAATGCGGGAAATTGATGTGTGGCTTAATACAGAGAGCCACGTTTACTTCAATTGCAGGATTTGGAGAAATTGACGTTGTGCTGAATGTAGAGGATCTGGGAATGTGCAGAATAATATTAATTGGAAGAAACTGAGTACTTGCTAGATACAGAGACACAGACTTGTTGAAAGATTGAGAAATGGAGTAGCTGAACGTTATATTGTACAATGAACATTTGGAAATGTTTGTATTGTTAGAAATTATAGATGGGCTGGCGAAATTATTGAAGGTGCAGTCATTGTTGGAATGGAGAAATATATACATTCGTGGAAAAGAAGATGATTCATTTACGATTTTCATGCAAATGTGAGATTTTACTAATATTGCGAATGAAATATATCTGCAAATATGGAAAATGCTTCGATTTGCTTAATGCTAGGAATTCTGGTGATGAGAATGTAGGATTCCTGGAAATGAAGTAAATGGCGAAATGGGAGTTATGGTGAATGCGGAGAATCTGCAAATGTGTTGAATCAGACAAATTGATGGAGGCATTTAGTTTGATTGATACCCGAGAACCAGATTTGCTAACAAGTGAAATTGAGAAATTTTAGGTGCAGGTGAATGAGGAGAAGATAGAAATGAGGAGATTTCATGAAACTTCTAGAATGAATTAGATAGGCAGTAGGAATTAATACGAGATATCGACTTTGATGTAAATGGAGAAATGTGGACATTCAAGAGGGAGCAGAAGCTACAAGCAACAGATTTCATGAAAATGACAGATTTTGCAAAAATGATGAATAAGATATATCTGCAGATAGTGAAAATGCCAGAATTTGATCAACTGTGGGAAATTGATGTTTCGCTTAATACAGAGAGCCACGTTTACTTCAATTGCAGGATTTGTAGAAATTGACGTTCTGCTGAATGCAGAGATGCTGCGAATGTGCAGAATACGATTAATTGGAAGAAGCTGAGTTCTTTCTACATACAGAGACCACTGACTTGTTGAAAGATTGAGAAATGGTGTAGCTGAACGTTATATTGTACAATGAACATTTGGAAATGTTTGTATTGTTAGAAATTGAGACATTACTGTAGATGGGCTGGCGAAATTACTGAAGGTGTAGTAATTGTTTGAATAGAGAAATATGTACATTCGTTGCAAGAGAAGATGATACATTTACGAAATTCATGGAAATGTGAGATTTTACTAATCTTGGCAATGAAATATATCTGCAAATATTGAAAATGCTTCGATTTGCTTAACGCTAGAAATTGAGGTGATAAGATCGTAGGTTTCCTGGAATGGAAGGAAATGGCGAAGTGGGAGTTATGGTGACTGCGGAGAATCTGCAAATGTGCTGAATCAGACAAATTGATAAGGTATTTAGTTTGATTGATACCCGAGAACCAGCTTTGCTAACAAGTCAAATTGGGAAATTGTACTTGCAGGTGAATGAGGAGAAGATAGAAATGAGGAGATTTTATGAAGCTGGTAGAATGATTTAGATAGGCAGTAGGAATTAATACCAGATAACGAGTTTGATGTAAATGGAGAAATTTCGGCATTCAAAGAGGGAGCAGAAGCTACAGTCAACAAATTTCTTGGAAATATCAGATTTTGCATACATGGTGAATGTGAAGCATCTGCAGATAGAGAAAATGCCAGAATTGATTAACTGCGGCAAATTGATGTTTGGCTTAATACTGGGAGTCATGTTTGCTTCAATTGCAGCATTTGGACAAATTGACGTGCTGAATGCAGAAAAGCTGGGAATGTGCAGAATAAGATTAATTGGAAGAATCTGAGTACTTGCTAGATACAGAGACACTGACTTGTTGAAAGATTGAGAAATGGAGTAGCTGAACGTTATATTCTACAATGAACATTTGGAAATGTTTGTATTGTTAGAAATTGAGACATTACTGCAGATGGGCTGGAGAAATTATTCAAGGTGCAGTAATTGTTTGAATGGACAAATATATACATTCGTTGGAGGAGAAGATGATTCACTTACGAAATTCATGGAAATATGAGATTTTACTAATCTTGGGAATGAAATATATCTGCAAATCGGGAAAATGCTTCGATTTGTTTCATGCTAGAAATTGAGGTGATAAGATCGTAGGTTTCCTGGAATTGAAGGAAATGGCGAAATGGGAGTTATGGTGAATGCGGAGAATCTGCAAATGTGATGAATCAGACAAATTGATAAGGTATTTAGTTTGATTGATACCCGAGAACCAGCTTTGCTAACAAGTCAAATTGGGAAATTGTACTTGTAGGTGATTGAGGAGAAGGTAGAAATGAGGAGATTTTATGAAGCTGGTAGAATGATTTAGATAGGCAGTAGGAATTAATACCAGATAACGAGTTTGATGTAAATGGAGAAATGTCGACATTCAAAGAGGGAGCAGAAGTTACAGTCAACAAATTTCTTGGAAATGTCACATTTTGCATACATGAGGAATGAAGTATGTCTGCAGATAGAGAAAATGCCAGAATTTGGTCAACTGCGGGATTTATGTTTGGCTTAATACTGAGAGTCACGTTTGCTTCAATTGCAGGATTTGGAGAAATATATGTGGTGCTGAATGCAGAGAAGCTGGGAATGTGCAGAATAAGATTAATTGGAAGAATCTGAGTACTTGCTAGATACAGAGACCCTGACTAGTTGAAAGATTGAGAAATGGAGTAGCTGCACGTTATATTGCACAATGAACATTTGGAAATGTTTGTATTGTTAGAAATTCTGAAATTACTGTAGATGGGCTGGCGAAATTGTTGAAGGTGCAGTCATTGTTTGAATTGAGAAATGTATACATTCGTTGGAAGAGAAGATGATTCTTTTACGAATTTCATGCAAATGTGAGATTTTACTAACCTTGGCGATGAAATATATCTGCAAATATGGAAAATGCTTCGATTTGCTTAATGCTAGAAATTCAAGTGAAGAGACCGTAGAGAAATGTTTCCTGGAATTGAAGGAAATGCTGAAATGGGAGTTATGGTGAATGCGGAGAATCTGCAAATGTGCTGAATCAGCCAAATTGATGGAAGCATTTAGTTTGATTGATACCTGAGGACCAGATTTACAAAGAAGTGACATTGAGAAATTGGAGATTCAGTTGAATGAGGTGAATATAGAAATGAGGAGATTTTTTGTAGCTGGTAGAATGATGTAGATAGGCAGTAAGAATTAATACGAGATAGCGAGTTTGATGTAAATGGAGACGTTTCGACATTCAGAGAGGGAGCAGAAGCTCCAAGCAACAAATTTCATGAAAATGACAGATTTTCCATACATGGGGAATGAGAATTATCTGCAGATAGAGAAAATGCCAGAATTTGATCAAATGCGGGAAATTGATGTGTGGCTTAATACAGAGAGCCACGTTTACTTCAATTGCAGGATTTGGAGAAATTGACGTTGTGCTGAATGTAGAGGATCTGGGAATGTGCAGAATAAGATTAATTGGAAGAAACTGAATACTTGCTAGATACAGAGACACAGACTTGTTGAAAGATTGAGAAATGGAGTAGCTGAACGTTATATTGCACAATGAACATTTGAAAATGTTTGTATTGCTGGAAATTATATATGGGCTGGCGAAATTTTTGAAGGTGCAGTAATTGTTGGAATGGAGAAATATATACATTCGTGGAAGAGAAAATGATTCATTTACGATTTTCATGCAAATGTGAGATTTAACTAATATTGGGAATGAAATATATCTGCAAATATGGAAAATGCTTCGATTTGCTTAATGCTAGAAATTCTGGTGATGAGAATGTAGGATTCCTGGAAATGAAGTAAATGGCGAAATGGGACTTATGGTGAATGCGGAGAATCTGCAAATGCGCTGAATCAGACAAATTGATGGATGCATTTAGTTTGATTGATACCCGAGAAGCAGATTTGCTATCAAGTGAAATTGAGAAATTTTAGGTGCAGGTGAATGAGGAGAAGATAGAAATGAGGAGATTTCATGAAGCTGCTAGAATGAATTAGATAGGCAGTAGGAATTAATACGAGATATGGAGTTTGATGTAAATGGAGAAATGTCGACATTCAAAGAGGGAGCAGAAGCTACAAGCAACAGATTTCATGAAAATGACAGCTTTTGCATAAATGAGGAACGAGATATATCTGCAGATAGAGAAAATTTCAGAATTTGATCAACTGCGGGAAATTGATGCTTCGCTTAATACAGAGAGCCACGTTTACTTCAATTGCTGGATTTGTAGAAATTGACGTTCTGCTGAATGCAGAGAAGCTGGGAATGTGCAGAATATGATTAATTGGAAGAAGCTGAGTACTTGCTAGATACAGAGACCCTGACTTGTTGAAAGATTGAGAAATGGTGTAGCTGAACGTTATATTGTACAATGAACATTTGGAAATGTTTGTATTGTTAGAAATTGAGACATTACTGTAGATGGGCTGGCGAAATGACTGAGGGTGTAGTAATTGTTTGAATGGAGAAATATGTACATTCGTTGCCAGAGAAGATGATACATTTACGAAATTCATGGAAATGTGAGATTTTACTAATCTTGGGAAAGAAATATATCTGCAAATAGGGAAATTGCTTCGATTTGCTTAATGCTAGATATTGAGGTGATAAGATCGTAGTTTTCCTGGAATTGAAAAAAATGGCGACATGGGAGTTGTGGTGAATGCGGAGAATCTGCAAATGTGCTGAATCAGGCAAGTTGATAAGGTATTTAGTTTGATTGATACCCGAGAACCAGCTTTGCTAACAAGTCAAATTGGGAAATTGTACTTGCAGGTGAATGAGGAGAAGATAGGAATGAGGAGATTTTATGAAGCTGGTAGAATGATTTAGATAGGCAGTAGGAATTAATACCAGATAACGAGTTTGATGTAAATGGAGAAATTTCGACATTCAAGAAGGGAGCAGAAATAACAGTCAACAGATTTCTTGGAAATGTCAGATTTTGCATACTTAGTGAATGTGAAACATCTGCAGATAGAGTAAATGCCAGAATTTGGTCAACTGCGGCAATTTATGTTTGGCTTAATACTGAGAGTCACGTTTGCTTGAATTGCAGGATTTGGAGAAATATACGTGGGGCTGAATGCAGAGAAGCTGGGAATGTGCAGAATAAGATTAATTGGAAGAATCTGAGTACTTGCTAGATACAGAGACCCTGACTAGTTGAAAGATTGAGAAATGGAGTAGCTGCACGTTATATTGCACAATGAACATTTGGAAATGTTTGTATTGTTAGAAATTCAGAAATTACTGTAGATGGGCTGGCGAAATTTTTGATGGTGCAGTCATTGTTTGAATGGAGAAATGTATACATTCGTTGGAAGAGAAGATGATTCTTTTACGAATTTCATGCAAATGTGAGATTTTACTAAACTTGGGAATGAATTATATCTGCAAATATGGAAAATGCTTCGGTTTGCTTAATGCTAGAAATTCAAGTGAACAGAACGTAGAGAAATGTTTGCAGGAATTGAAGGAAATGCTGAAATGGGAGTTATGGTGAATGCGGAGAATCTGCAAATGTGCTGAATCAGCCAAATTGATGGAAGCATTTAGTTTGATTGATACCTGAGGACCAGATTTACAAAGAAGTGACCTTGAGAAATTGGAGATTCAGTTGAATGAGGTGAATATAGAAATGAGGAGATTTTTGTAGCTGGTAGAATGATGTAGATAGGCAGTAAGAATTAATACGAGATAGCGAGTTTGATGTAAATGGAGAAGTTTCGAAATTCAGAGAGGGAGCAGAAGCTCCAAGCAACAAATTTCATGAAAATGACAGATTTTCCATACATGGGGTATGAGAAATATCTGCAGATAGAGAAAATGCCAGAATTTGATCAAATGCGGGAAATTGATGTGTGGCTTAACACAGAGAGCCACGTTTACTTCAATTGCAGGATTTGGAGAAATTGACGTTGTGCTGAATGTAGAGGATCTGGGAATGTGCAGAATAAGATTAATTGGAAGAAACTGAGTACTTGCTAGATACAGAGACACAGACTTGTTGAAAGATTGAGAAATGGAGTAGCTGAACGTTATATTGCACAATGAACATTTGGAAATGTTTGTATTGTTAGAAGTTATAGATGGGCTGTCGAAATTATTGAAGGTGCAGTAATTGTTGGAATGGAGAAATGTATACATTCGTGGAAGAGATGATGATTCATTTACGAATTTCATGCAAATGTGAGATTTTACTAATATTGGGAATGAAATATATCTGCAAATATGGAAAATGCTTCAATTTGCTTAATGCTAGGAATTCTGGTGATGAGAATGTAGGATTCCTGGAAATGAAGTAAATGGCGAAATGGGAGTTATGGTGAATGCGGAGAATCTGCAAATGTGCTGAATCAGACAAATTGATGGAGGCATTTAGTTTGATTGATACCCGAGAACCAGATTTGCTAACAAGTGAAATTGAGAAATTTTAGGTGCAGGTGAATGAGGAGAAGATAGAAATGAGGAGATTTCATGAAGCTGCTAGAATGAATTAGATAGGCAGTAGGAATTAATACGAGATATGGAGTTTGATGTAAATGGAGAAATGTCGACATTCAAAGAGGGAGCAGAAGCTACAAGCAACAGATTTCATGAAAATGATTGATTTTGCATAAATGAGGAATGAGATATATCTGCAGATAGTGAAAATGCCAGAATTTGATCAACTGCGGGAAATTGATGTTTCGCTAAATACAGAGAGCCACGTTTACTTCAATTGCAGGATTTGTAGAAATTGACGTTCTGCTGAATGCAGAGAAGCTGGGAATGTGCAGAATACGATTAATTGGAAGAAGCTGAGTACTTTCTACATACAGAGACCACTGACTTGTTGAAAGATTGAGAAATGGTGTAGCTGAACCTAATATTGTACAGTGAACATTTGGAAATGTTTGTATTGTTAGAAATTGAGACATTACTGTAGATGGGCTGGTGAAATTACTGAAGGTGTAGCAATTGTTTGAATGGAGAAATATGTACATTCGTTGCAAGAGAAGATGACACATTTACGAAATTCATGGAAATGTGAGATTGTACTAATCTTGGGAATGAAATATATCTGCAAATAGGGAAAATGCTTCGATTTGTTTCATGCTAGAAATTGAGGTGATAAGATCGTAGGTTTCCTGGAATTGAAGGAAATGGCGAAATGGGAGTTATGGTGAATGCGGAGAATCTGCAAATGTGCTGAATCAGACAAATTGATAAGGTATTTAGTTTGATTGATACCCGAGAACCAGCTTTGCTAAGAAGTCAAAATCGGAAATTGTACTTGCAGGTGAATGAGGAGAAGATAGAAATGAGGAGATTTTATGAAGCTGGTAGAATGATTTAGATAGGCAGTAGGAATTAATACCAGATAACGACTTTGATGTTAATGGAGAAATGTCGACATTCAAAGAGGGAGCAGAAGCTACAGTCAACATATTTCTTGGAAATGTCAGATTTTGCATACATGAGGAATTAAATATATCTGCAGATAGAGAAAATGCCAGAATTTGTTCAACTGCGGCAAATTTATGTTTGGCTTAATGCTGAGAGTCACGTTTGCTTCAATTGCAGGATTTGATGAAATACACTTGGTGCTGAATGCAGAAAAGCTGGGAATGTGCAGAATAAGATTAATTGGAAGAATCTGAGTACTTGCTAGATACAGAGACCCTGACTAGTTGAAAGATTGTGATATGGAGTAGCTGCACGTTATATTGCACAATGAACATTTGGAAATGTTTGTATCGTTAGAAATTCAGAAATTACTGTAGATGGGCTGGCGAAATTTTTGATGGTGCAGTCATTGTTTGAATGGAGAAATGTATACATTCGTTGGAAGAGAAGATGATTCTTTTACGAATTTCATGCAAATGTGAGATTTTACTAACCTTGGGAATGAATTATATCTGCAAATATGGAAAATGCTTCGGTTTGCTTAATGCTAGAAATTCAAGTGAAGAGAACGTAGAGAAATGTTTGCAGGAATTGAAGGAAATGCTGAAATGGGAGTTATGGTGAATGCAGAGAATCTGCAAATGTGCTGAATCAGCCAAATTGATGGAAGCATTTAGTTTGATTGATACCTGAGGACCAGATTTACAAAGAAGTGACCTTGAGAAATTGGAGATTCAGTTGAATGAGGTGAATATAGAAATGAGGAGATTTTTGTAGCTGGTAGAATGATGTAGATAGGCAGTAAGAATTAATACGATATAGCGAGTTTGATGTAAATGGAGACGTTTCGACATTCAGAGAGGGAGCAGAAGCTACAAGCAACAAATTTCATGAAAATGACAGATTTTCCATACATGGGGAATGAGAAATATCTGCAGATAGAGAAAATGCCAGAATTTGATCAACTGCGGGAATTTGATGTTTCGCTAAATACAGAGAGCGACGTTTACATCAATTGCAGGATTTGTAGAAATTGACGTTCTGCTGAATGCAGAGAAGCTGGGAATGTGCAGAATACGATTAATTGGAAGAAGCTGAGTACTTTCTACATACAGAGACCACTGACTTGTTGAAAGATTGAGAAATGGTGTAGCTGAACCTAATATTGTACAGTGAACATTTGGAAATGTTTGTATTGTTAGAAATTGAGACATTACTGTAGATGGGCTGGTGAAATTACTGAAGGTGTAGCAATTGTTTGAATGGAGAAATATGTACATTCGTTTCAAGAGAAGATGATACATTTACGAAATCCATGGAAATGTGAGATTGTACTAATCTTGGGAATGAAATATATCTGCAAATAGGGAAAATGCTTCGATTTGCTTAATGCTAGAAATTGAGGTGAAAAGATCGTAGGTTTCCTGGAATTGAAGGAAATGGCGAAATGGGAGTTATGGTGAATGCGGAGAATCTGCAAATGTGCTGAATCAGACAAATAGATAAGGTATTTAGTTTGATTGATACCCGATAACCAGCTTTGCTAACAAGTCAAATTGGGAAATTGTACTTGCAGGTGAATGAGGAGAAGATAGAAATGAGGAGATTTTATGAAGCTGGTAGAATGATTTAGATAGGCAGTAGGAATTAAAACCAGATAACGACTTTGATGTAAATGGAGAAATGTCGACATTCAAAGAGGGAGCAGAAGCTACAGTCAACATATTTCTTGGAAATGTCAGATTTTGCATACATGAGGAATGAAATATATCTGCAGATAGAGAAAATGCCAGAATTTGTTCAACTGCGGCAAATTTATGTTTGGCTTAATGCTGAGAGTCACGTTTACTTCAATTGCAGGATTTGATGAAATACACTTCGTGCTGAATGCAGAGAAGCTGGGAATGTGCAGAATAAGATTAATTGGAAGAATCTGAGTACTTGCTAGATACAGAGACCCTGACTAGTTGAAAGATTGTGATATGGAGTAGCTGCACGTTATATTGCACAATGAACATTTGGAAATGTTCGTATTGTTAGAAATTCAGAAATTACTGTAGATGGGCTGGCGAAATTGTTGAAGGTGCAGTCATTGTTTGAATGGAGAAATGTATACATTCGTTGGAGGGGAAGATGATTCTTTTACGAATTTCATGCAAATGTGAGATTTTACTAACGTTGGGGATGAAATATATCTGCAAATATGGAAAATGCTTCGATTTGCTTAATGCTAGAAATTCAAGTGAATAGAACGTAGAGAAATGTTTGCTGGATTGAAGGAAATGCTGAAATGGGAGTTATGGTGAATGCGGAGAATCTGCAAATGTGCTGAATCAGCCAAATTGATGGAAGCATTTAGTTTGATTGATACCTGAGAACCAGATTTACAAAGAAGTGACATTGAGAAATTGGAGACTCAGTTGAATGAGGTGAATATAGAAATGAAGAGATTTTTTGTAGCTGGTAGAATGATGTAGATAGGCATTATAAATTAATACGAGATAGCGAGTTTGATGTAAATGGAGAAGTTTCCACATTCAGAGAGGGAGCAGAAGCTCCAAGCAACAAATCTCATGAAAATGACAGATTTTCCATATATGGGGAATGAGAAATATCTGCAGATAGAGAAAATGCCAGAATTTGAGCAACTGCGGGACATTGATGTTTCGCTAAATACAGAGAGCCACGTTTACTTCAATTGCAGGATTTGTAGAAATTGACGTTCTGCTGAATGCAGAGAAGCTGGGAATGTGCAGAATACGATTAATTGGAAGAAGCTGAGTACTTTCTACATACAGAGACCACTGACTTGTTGAAAGATTGAGAAATGGTATAGCTGAACCTAATATTGTACAGTGAACATTTGGAAATGTTTGTATTGTTAGAAATTGAGACATTACTGTAGATGGGCTGGTGAAATTACTGAAGGTGTAGCAATTGTTTGAATGGAGAAATATGTACATTCGTTGCAAGAGAAGATGATACATTTACGAAATCCATGGAAATGTGAGATTGTACTAATCTTGGGAATGAAATATATCTGCAAATAGGGAAAATGCTTCGATTTGCTTAATGCTAGAAATTGAGGTGAAAAGATCGTAGGTTTCCTGGAATTGAAGGAAATGGCGAAATGGGAGTTATGGTGAATGCGGAGAATCTGCAAATGTGCTGAATCAGACAAATTGATAAGGTATTTAGTTTGATTGATACCCGAGAACCAGCTTTGCTAACAAGTCAAATTGGGAAATTGTACTTGCAGGTGAATGAAGAGATAGAAATGAGGAGATTTTATGAAGCTGGTAGAATGATTTAGATAGGCAGTAGGAATTAATACGAGATAACGAGTTTGATGTAAATGGAGAAATTTCGACATTCAAAGACGGAGCAGAAGCTACAGTCAACAAATTTCTTGGAAATGTCAGATTTTGCATACATGGTGAATGTGAAACATCTGCAGATAGAGTAAAGGCCAGAATTGATCAACTGCGGCAAATTGATGTTTGGCTTAATACTGGGAGTCATGTTTACTTCAATTGCAGCATTTGTAGAAATTGACGTTGTGCTGAATGCAGAAAAGCTGGGAATGTGCAGAATAAGATTAATTGGAAGAATCTGAGTACTTGCTAGATACAGAGACACTGACTTGTTGAAAGATTGAGAAATGGAGTAGCTGAACGTTATATTCTACAATGAACATTTGGAAATGTTTGTATTGTTAGAAATTGAGACATTACTGTAGATGGGCTGGAGAAATTATTCAAGGTGCAGTAATTGTTTGAATGGAGAAATATGTACATTCGTTGCCAGAGAAGATGATACATTTACGAAATTCATGGAAATGTGAGATTGTACTAATCTTGGGAATGAAATATATCTGCAAATAGGGAAAATGCTTCGATTTGTTTCATGCTAGAAATTCTGGTGATGAGAATGTTGGATTCCTGGAAATGAAGTAAATGGCGAAATGGGAGTTATGGTGAATGCGGAGAATCTGCAAATGTGCTGAATCAGACAAATTGATGGAGGCATTTAGTTTGATTGATATCCGAGAACCAGCTTTGCTAACAAGTGAAATTGAGAAATTTTAGGTGCAGGTGAATGAGCAGAAGATAGAAATGAGGAGATTTCATGAAGCTGCTAGAATGAATTAGATGGGCAGTAGTAATTAATACGAGATATGGAGTTTGATGTAAATGGAGAAATGTCGACATTCAAAGAGGGAGCAGAAGCTACAAGCAACAGATTTCATGAAAATGACTGATTTTGCATAAATGTGGAATGAGATATATCTGCAGATAGAGAAAATGCCAGAATTTGAGCAACTGCGGGAAATTGATGTTTCGCTTAATACAGAGAGCCACGTTTACTTCAATTGCAGGATTTGTAGAAATTGACGTTCTGCTGAATGCAGAGAAGCTGGGAATGTGCAGAATACGATTAATTGGAAGAAGCTGAGTACTTTCTACATACAGAGACCACTGACTTGTTGAAAGATTGAGAAATGGTGTAGCTGAACGTTATATTGTACAATGAACATTTGGAAATGTTTGTATTGTTAGAAATTGAGGCATTACTGTAGATGGGTTGGCGAAATTACTGAAGGTGTAGTAATTGTTTGACTGGAGAAATATGTACATTCGTTGCAAGAGAAAATGGTACATTTACGAAATTCATGGAAATGTGAGATTTTACTAATCATGGGAACGAAATATATCTGCAAATAGGGAAAATGCTTCGATTTGCTTAATTCCAGAAATTGAGGTGTTAAGATCGTAGGTTTCCTGGAATTGAAGGAAATGGCGAAATGGGAGTTATGGTGAACGCGGAGAATCTGCAAATGTGCTGAATCAGACAAATTGATAAGGTATTTAGTTTGATTGATACCCGAGAACCAGCTTTGCTAACAAGTCAACTTGGGAAATTGTACTTGCAGGTGAATGAGGAGAAGATAGAAATGAGGAGATTTTATGAAGCTGGTAGAATGATTTAGATAGGCAGTAGGAATTAATACCAGATAACGAGATTGATGTAAATGGAGAAATTTCGACATTCAAAGAGGGAGCAGAAGCTACAGTCAACAAATTTCTTGGAAATGTCAGATTTTGCATACATGGTGAATGTGAAGCATCTGCAGATAGAGTAAATGCCAGAATTTATCAACTGCGGTAAATTTATGTTTGGCTTAATACTGGGAGTCATGTTTGCTTCAATTGCAGCATTTGGACAAATTGACGTTGTGCTGAATGCAGAAAAGCTGGGAATGTGCAGAATAAGATTAATTGGAAGAATCTGAGTACTTGCTAGATACAGAGACACTGACTTGTTGAAAGATTGAGAAATAGTTTAGCTGCACTTTATATTCTACAATGAACATTTGGAAATGTTTGTATTGTTAGAAATTGAGACATTACTGTAGATGGGCTGGAGAAATTATTCAAGGTGCAGTAATTGTTTGAATGGACAAATGTTTACATTCGTTGGAGGAGAAGATGATTCATTTACGAATTTCATGGAAATGAGAGATTTTACTAATCTTGGGAATGAAATATATCTGCAAATAGGGAAAATGCTTCGATTTGTTTCATGCTAGAAATTGAGGTGATAAGACCGTAGGTTTCCTGGAATTGAAGGAAATGGCGAAATGGGAGTTATGGTGAATGCGGAGAATCTGCAAATGTGCTGAATCAGACAAATTGATAAGGTATTTAGTTTGATTGATACCCGAGAACCAGCTTTGCTAACAAGTCAAATTGGGAAATTGTACTTGCAGGTGAATGAGGAGAAGATAGAAATGAGGAGATTTTATGAAGCTGGTAGAATGCTTTAGATAGGCAGTAGGAATTAATACCAGTTAACGAGTTTGATGTAAATGGAGAAATGTCGACATTCAAAGAGGGAGCAGAAGCTACAGTCAACAAATTTCTTGGAAATGTCAGATTTTGCATACATGAGGAATGAAATATATCTGCAGATAGAGAAAATACCAGAATTTGTTCAACTGCGGCAAATTTATGTTTGGCTTAATACTGAGAGTCACATTTGCTTCAATTGCAGGATTTGGAGATATATACTTGGTGCTGAATGCAGAGAAGCTGGGAATGTGCAGAATAAGATTAATTGGAAGAATCTGAGTACTTGCTAGATACAGAGACCCTGACTAGTTGAAAGATTGAGAAATGGAGTAGCTGCACGTTATATTGCACAATGAACATTTGGAAATGTTTGTATTGTTAGAAATTCAGAAATTACTGTAGATGGGCTGGCGAAATTTTTGACGGTGCAGTCATTGTTTGAATGGAGAAATGTATACATTCGTTGGAAGAGAAGATGATTCTTTTACGAATTTCATGCAAATGTGAGATTTTACTAACCTTGGGGATGAATTATATCTGCAAATATTGAAAATGCTTCGATTTGCTTAATGCTAGAAATTCAAGTGAAGAGAACGTAGAGAAATGTTTGCAGGAATTGAAGGAAATGCTGAAATGGGAGTTATGGTGAATGCGGAGAATCTGCAAATGTGCTGAATCAGCCAAATTGATGGAAGCATTTAGTTTGGTTGATAACTGAGGACCAGATTTAGAATGAAGTGACATTGAGAAATTGGAGATTCAGTTGAATGAGGTGAATATAGAAATGAGGAGATTTTTTGTAGATGGTAGAATGATGTAGATAGGCAGTAAGAATTAATACGAGATAGCGAGTTTGATGTAAATGGAGAAGTTTCCACATTCAGAGAGGGAGCAGAAGCTCCAAGCAACAAATATCATGAAAATGACAGATTTTCCATATATGGGGAATGAGAATTATCTGCAGATAGAGAAAATGCCAGAATTTGATCAAATGCGGCAAATTTATGTTTGGCTTAATGCTGAGAGTCACGTTTGCTTCAATTGCAGGATTTGATGAAATACACTTGGTGCTGAATGCAGAGAAGCTGGGAATGTGCAGAATAAGATTAATTGGAAGAATCTGAGTACTTGCTAGATACAGAGACCCTGACTAGTTGAAAGATTGTGATATGGAGTAGCTGCACGTTATATTGCACAATGAACATTTGGAAATGTTCGTATTGTTAGAAATTCAGAAATTACTGTAGATGGGCTGGCGAAATTGTTGAAGGTGCAGTCATTGTTTGAATGGAGAAATGTATACATTCGTTGGAGGGGAAGATGATTCTTTTACCAATTTCATGCAAATGTGAGATTTTACTAACGTTGGGGATGAAATATATCTGCAAATATGGAAAATGCTTCGATTTGCTTAATGCTAGAAATTCAAGTGAATAGAACGTAGAGAAATGTTTGCTGGATTGAAGGAAATGCTGAAATGGGAGTTATGGTGAATGCGGAGAATCTGCAAATGTGCTGAATCAGCCAAATTGATGGAAGCATTTAGTTTGATTGATACCTGAGAACCAGATTTACAAAGAAGTGACATTGAGAAATTGGAGACTCAGTTGAATGAGGTGAATATAGAAATGAAGAGATTTTTTTGTAGCTGGTAGAATGATGTAGATAGGCATTATAAATTAATACGAGATAGCGAGTTTGATGTAAATGGAGAAGTTTCCACATTCAGAGAGGGAGCAGAAGCTCCAAGCAACAAATCTCATGAAAATGACAGATTTTCCATATATGGGGAATGAGAAATATCTGCAGATAGAGAAAATGCCAGAATTTGAGCAACTGCGGGACATTGATGTTTCGCTAAATACAGAGAGCCACGTTTACTTCAATTGCAGGATTTGTAGAAATTGACGTTCTGCTGAATGCAGAGAAGCTGGGAATGTGCAGAATACGATTAATTGGAAGAAGCTGAGTACTTTCTACATACAGAGACCACTGACTTGTTGAAAGATTGAGAAATGGTATAGCTGAACCTAATATTGTACAGTGAACATTTGGAAATGTTTGTATTGTTAGAAATTGAGACATTACTGTAGATGGGCTGGTGAAATTACTGAAGGTGTAGCAATTGTTTGAATGGAGAAATATGTACATTCGTTGCAAGAGAAGATGATACATTTACGAAATCCATGGAAATGTGAGATTGTACTAATCTTGGGAATGAAATATATCTGCAAATAGGGAAAATGCTTCGATTTGCTTAATGCTAGAAATTGAGGTGAAAAGATCGTAGGTTTCCTGGAATTGAAGGAAATGGCGAAATGGGAGTTATGGTGAATGCGGAGAATCTGCAAATGTGCTGAATCAGACAAATTGATAAGGTATTTAGTTTGATTGATACCCGAGAACCAGCTTTGCTAACAAGTCAAATTGGGAAATTGTACTTGCAGGTGAATGAAGAGATAGAAATGAGGAGATTTTATGAAGCTGGTAGAATGATTTAGATAGGCAGTAGGAATTAATACGAGATAACGAGTTTGATGTAAATGGAGAAATTTCGACATTCAAAGACGGAGCAGAAGCTACAGTCAACAAATTTCTTGGAAATGTCAGATTTTGCATACATGGTGAATGTGAAACATCTGCAGATAGAGTAAAGGCCAGAATTGATCAACTGCGGCAAATTGATGTTTGGCTTAATACTGGGAGTCATGTTTACTTCAATTGCAGCATTTGTAGAAATTGACGTTGTGCTGAATGCAGAAAAGCTGGGAATGTGCAGAATAAGATTAATTGGAAGAATCTGAGTACTTGCTAGATACAGAGACACTGACTTGTTGAAAGATTGAGAAATGGAGTAGCTGAACGTTATATTCTACAATGAACATTTGGAAATGTTTGTATTGTTAGAAATTGAGACATTACTGTAGATGGGCTGGAGAAATTATTCAAGGTGCAGTAATTGTTTGAATGGAGAAATATGTACATTCGTTGCCAGAGAAGATGATACATTTACGAAATTCATGGAAATGTGAGATTGTACTAATCTTGGGAATGAAATATATCTGCAAATAGGGAAAATGCTTCGATTTGTTTCATGCTAGAAATTCTGGTGATGAGAATGTTGGATTCCTGGAAATGAAGTAAATGGCGAAATGGGAGTTATGGTGAATGCGGAGAATCTGCAAATGTGCTGAATCAGACAAATTGATGGAGGCATTTAGTTTGATTGATATCCGAGAACCAGCTTTGCTAACAAGTGAAATTGAGAAATTTTAGGTGCAGGTGAATGAGCAGAAGATAGAAATGAGGAGATTTCATGAAGCTGCTAGAATGAATTAGATGGGCAGTAGTAATTAATACGAGATATGGAGTTTGATGTAAATGGAGAAATGTCGACATTCAAAGAGGGAGCAGAAGCTACAAGCAACAGATTTCATGAAAATGACTGATTTTGCATAAATGTGGAATGAGATATATCTGCAGATAGAGAAAATGCCAGAATTTGAGCAACTGCGGGAAATTGATGTTTCGCTTAATACAGAGAGCCACGTTTACTTCAATTGCAGGATTTGTAGAAATTGACGTTCTGCTGAATGCAGAGAAGCTGGGAATGTGCAGAATACGATTAATTGGAAGAAGCTGAGTACTTTCTACATACAGAGACCACTGACTTGTTGAAAGATTGAGAAATGGTGTAGCTGAACGTTATATTGTACAATGAACATTTGGAAATGTTTGTATTGTTAGAAATTGAGGCATTACTGTAGATGGGTTGGCGAAATTACTGAAGGTGTAGTAATTGTTTGACTGGAGAAATATGTACATTCGTTGCAAGAGAAAATGGTACATTTACGAAATTCATGGAAATGTGAGATTTTACTAATCATGGGAACGAAATATATCTGCAAATAGGGAAAATGCTTCGATTTGCTTAATTCCAGAAATTGAGGTGTTAAGATCGTAGGTTTCCTGGAATTGAAGGAAATGGCGAAATGGGAGTTATGGTGAACGCGGAGAATCTGCAAATGTGCTGAATCAGACAAATTGATAAGGTATTTAGTTTGATTGATACCCGAGAACCAGCTTTGCTAACAAGTCAACTTGGGAAATTGTACTTGCAGGTGAATGAGGAGAAGATAGAAATGAGGAGATTTTATGAAGCTGGTAGAATGATTTAGATAGGCAGTAGGAATTAATACCAGATAACGAGATTGATGTAAATGGAGAAATTTCGACATTCAAAGAGGGAGCAGAAGCTACAGTCAACAAATTTCTTGGAAATGTCAGATTTTGCATACATGGTGAATGTGAAGCATCTGCAGATAGAGTAAATGCCAGAATTTATCAACTGCGGTAAATTTATGTTTGGCTTAATACTGGGAGTCATGTTTGCTTCAATTGCAGCATTTGGACAAATTGACGTTGTGCTGAATGCAGAAAAGCTGGGAATGTGCAGAATAAGATTAATTGGAAGAATCTGAGTACTTGCTAGATACAGAGACACTGACTTGTTGAAAGATTGAGAAATAGTTTAGCTGCACTTTATATTCTACAATGAACATTTGGAAATGTTTGTATTGTTAGAAATTGAGACATTACTGTAGATGGGCTGGAGAAATTATTCAAGGTGCAGTAATTGTTTGAATGGACAAATGTTTACATTCGTTGGAGGAGAAGATGATTCATTTACGAATTTCATGGAAATGAGAGATTTTACTAATCTTGGGAATGAAATATATCTGCAAATAGGGAAAATGCTTCGATTTGTTTCATGCTAGAAATTGAGGTGATAAGACCGTAGGTTTCCTGGAATTGAAGGAAATGGCGAAATGGGAGTTATGGTGAATGCGGAGAATCTGCAAATGTGCTGAATCAGACAAATTGATAAGGTATTTAGTTTGATTGATACCCGAGAACCAGCTTTGCTAACAAGTCAAATTGGGAAATTGTACTTGCAGGTGAATGAGGAGAAGATAGAAATGAGGAGATTTTATGAAGCTGGTAGAATGCTTTAGATAGGCAGTAGGAATTAATACCAGTTAACGAGTTTGATGTAAATGGAGAAATGTCGACATTCAAAGAGGGAGCAGAAGCTACAGTCAACAAATTTCTTGGAAATGTCAGATTTTGCATACATGAGGAATGAAATATATCTGCAGATAGAGAAAATACCAGAATTTGTTCAACTGCGGCAAATTTATGTTTGGCTTAATACTGAGAGTCACATTTGCTTCAATTGCAGGATTTGGAGATATATACTTGGTGCTGAATGCAGAGAAGCTGGGAATGTGCAGAATAAGATTAATTGGAAGAATCTGAGTACTTGCTAGATACAGAGACCCTGACTAGTTGAAAGATTGAGAAATGGAGTAGCTGCACGTTATATTGCACAATGAACATTTGGAAATGTTTGTATTGTTAGAAATTCAGAAATTACTGTAGATGGGCTGGCGAAATTTTTGACGGTGCAGTCATTGTTTGAATGGAGAAATGTATACATTCGTTGGAAGAGAAGATGATTCTTTTACGAATTTCATGCAAATGTGAGATTTTACTAACCTTGGGGATGAATTATATCTGCAAATATTGAAAATGCTTCGATTTGCTTAATGCTAGAAATTCAAGTGAAGAGAACGTAGAGAAATGTTTGCAGGAATTGAAGGAAATGCTGAAATGGGAGTTATGGTGAATGCGGAGAATCTGCAAATGTGCTGAATCAGCCAAATTGATGGAAGCATTTAGTTTGGTTGATAACTGAGGACCAGATTTAGAATGAAGTGACATTGAGAAATTGGAGATTCAGTTGAATGAGGTGAATATAGAAATGAGGAGATTTTTTGTAGATGGTAGAATGATGTAGATAGGCAGTAAGAATTAATACGAGATAGCGAGTTTGATGTAAATGGAGAAGTTTCCACATTCAGAGAGGGAGCAGAAGCTCCAAGCAACAAATATCATGAAAATGACAGATTTTCCATATATGGGGAATGAGAATTATCTGCAGATAGAGAAAATGCCAGAATTTGATCAAATGCGGCAAATTTATGTTTGGCTTAATGCTGAGAGTCACGTTTGCTTCAATTGCAGGATTTGATGAAATACACTTGGTGCTGAATGCAGAGAAGCTGGGAATGTGCAGAATAAGATTAATTGGAAGAATCTGAGTACTTGCTAGATACAGAGACCCTGACTAGTTGAAAGATTGTGATATGGAGTAGCTGCACGTTATATTGCACAATGAACATTTGGAAATGTTCGTATTGTTAGAAATTCAGAAATTACTGTAGATGGGCTGGCGAAATTGTTGAAGGTGCAGTCATTGTTTGAATGGAGAAATGTATACATTCGTTGGAGGGGAAGATGATTCTTTTACCAATTTCATGCAAATGTGAGATTTTACTAACGTTGGGGATGAAATATATCTGCAAATATGGAAAATGCTTCGATTTGCTTAATGCTAGAAATTCAAGTGAATAGAACGTAGAGAAATGTTTGCTGGATTGAAGGAAATGCTGAAATGGGAGTTATGGTGAATGCGGAGAATCTGCAAATGTGCTGAATCAGCCAAATTGATGGAAGCATTTAGTTTGATTGATACCTGAGAACCAGATTTACAAAGAAGTGACATTGAGAAATTGGAGACTCAGTTGAATGAGGTGAATATAGAAATGAAGAGATTTTTTTGTAGCTGGTAGAATGATGTAGATAGGCATTATAAATTAATACGAGATAGCGAGTTTGATGTAAATGGAGAAGTTTCCACATTCAGAGAGGGAGCAGAAGCTCCAAGCAACAAATCTCATGAAAATGACAGATTTTCCATATATGGGGAATGAGAAATATCTGCAGATAGAGAAAATGCCAGAATTTGAGCAACTGCGGGACATTGATGTTTCGCTAAATACAGAGAGCCACGTTTACTTCAATTGCAGGATTTGTAGAAATTGACGTTCTGCTGAATGCAGAGAAGCTGGGAATGTGCAGAATACGATTAATTGGAAGAAGCTGAGTACTTTCTACATACAGAGACCACTGACTTGTTGAAAGATTGAGAAATGGTATAGCTGAACCTAATATTGTACAGTGAACATTTGGAAATGTTTGTATTGTTAGAAATTGAGACATTACTGTAGATGGGCTGGTGAAATTACTGAAGGTGTAGCAATTGTTTGAATGGAGAAATATGTACATTCGTTGCAAGAGAAGATGATACATTTACGAAATCCATGGAAATGTGAGATTGTACTAATCTTGGGAATGAAATATATCTGCAAATAGGGAAAATGCTTCGATTTGCTTAATGCTAGAAATTGAGGTGAAAAGATCGTAGGTTTCCTGGAATTGAAGGAAATGGCGAAATGGGAGTTATGGTGAATGCGGAGAATCTGAAAATGTGCTGAATCAGACAAATTGATAAGGTATTTAGTTTGATTGATACCCGAGAACCAGCTTTGCTAACAAGTCAAATTGGGAAATTGTACTTGCAGGTGAATGAAGAGATGGAAATGAGGTGATTTTATGAAGCTGGTAGAATGATTTAGATAGGCAGTAGGAATTAATACGAGATAACGAGTTTGATGTAAATGGAGAAATTTCGAAATTCAAAGAGGGAGCAGAAGCTACAGTCAACAAACTTCTTGGAAATGTCAGATTTTGCATACATGGTGAATGTGAAACATCTGCAGATAGAGTAAAGGCCAGAATTGATCAACTGCGGCAAATTGATGTTTGGCTTAATACTGGGAGTCATGTTTACTTCAATTGCAGCATTTGTAGAAATTGACGTTGTGCTGAATGCAGAAAAGCTGGGAATGTGCAGAATAAGATTAATTGGAAGAATCTGAGTACTTGCTAGATACAGAGACACTGACTTGTTGAAAGATTGAGAAATGGAGTAGCTGAACGTTATATTCTACAATGAACATTTGGAAATGTTTGTATTGTTAGAAATTGAGACATTACTGTAGATGGGCTGGAGAAATTATTCAAGGTGCAGTAATTGTTTGAATGGACAAATATGTACATTCGTTGCAAGAGAAGATGATACATTTACGAAATTCATGGAAATGTGAGATTGTACTAATCTTGGGAATGAAATATATCTGCAAATAGGGAAAATGCTTCGATTTGTTTCATGCTAGAAATTCTGGTGATGAGAATGTAGGATTCCTGGAAATGAAGTAAATGGCGAAATGGGAGTTATGGTGAATGCGGAGAATCTGCAAATGTGCTGAATCAGACAAATTGATGGAGGCATTTAGTTTGATTGATACCCGAGAACCAGCTTTGCTAACAAGTGAAATTGAGAAATTTTAGGTGCAGGTGAATGAGCAGAAGATAGAAATGAGGAGATTGCATGAAGCTGCTAGAATGAATTAGATAGGCAGTAGTAATTAATACGAGATATGGAGTTTGATGTAAATGGAGAAATGTCAACATTCAAAGAGGGAGCAGAAGCTACAGTCAACAAATTTCTTGGAAATGTCAGATTTTGCATACATGAGGAATGAAATATATCTGCAGATAGAGAAAATGCCAGAATTTGTTCAACTGCGGCAAATTTATGTTTGGCTTAATACTGAGAGTTACGTTTGCTTCAATTGCAGGATTTGGAGAAATAAACTTGGTGCTGAATGCAGAGAAGCTGGGAATGTGCAGAATAAGATTAATTGGAAAAATCTGAGTACTTGCTAGATACAGAGACCCTGACTAGTTGAAAGATTGAGAAATGGAGTAGCTGCACGTTATATTGCACAATGAACATTTGTAAATGTTTGTATTGTTAGAAATTCAGAAATTACTGTTGATGGGCTGGCGAAATTGTTGAAGGTGCAGTCATTGTTTGAATGGAGAAATTTATACATTCGTTGGAGGAGAAGATGATTCTTTTACGAATTTCATGCAAATGTGAGATTTTACTAACCTTGGGAATGAAATATATCTGCAAATATGGAAAATGCTTCGATTTGCTTAATGCTAGAAATTCAAGTGAAGAGACCGTAGAGAAATGTTTGCTGGAATTGAAGGAAATGCTGAAATGGGAGTTATGGTGAATGTGGAGAATCTGGAAATGTGCTGAATCAGCCAAATTGATGGAAGCATTTAGTTTGATTGATACCTGAGAACCAGATTTACAAAGAAGTGACATTGAGAAATTGGAGATTCAGTTGAATGAGGTGAATATAGAAATGAAGAGATTTTTTTGTAGCTGGTAGAATGATGTAGATAGGCATTATAAATTAATACGAGATAGCGAGTTTGATGTAAATGGAGAAGTTTCCATATTCAGAGAGGGAGCAGAAGCTCCAAGCAACAAATTTCATGAAATTGACAGATTTTCCATACATGGGGAATGAGAAATATCTGCAGATAGAGAAAATGCCAGAATTTGATCAAATGCGGGAAATTGATGTTTGGCTTAATACAGAGAGCCACGTTTACTTCAATTGCAGGATTTGGAGAAATTGACGTTGTGCTGAATGTAGAGGATCTGGGAATGTGCAGAATAAGATTAATTGGAAGAAACTGAGTACTTGCTAGATACAGAGACACTGACTTGTTGAAAGATTGAGAAATGGTGTAGCTGAACGTTATATTGCACAATGAACATTTGGAAATGTTTGTATTGTTAGAAATTATAGATGGGCTGTCGAAATTATTGAAGGTGCAGTAATTGTTGGAATGGAGAAATGTATACATTCGTGGAAGAGATGATGATTCATTTACGATTTTGATGCAAATGTGAGATTTTACTAATATTGGGAATGAAATATATCTGCAAATATGGAAAATGCGTCGATTTGCTTAATGCTAGAAATTCTGGTGATGAGAATGTAGGATTCCTGGGAATGAAGTAAATGGCGAAATGGGAGTTATGGTGAATGCGGAGAATCTGCAAATGTGCTGAATCAGACAAATTGATGGAGGCATTTAGTTTGATTGATACCCGAGAACCAGATTTGCTAACAAGTGAAATTGAGAAATTTTAGGTGCAGGTGAATGAGGAGAAGATAGAAATGAGGAGATTTCATGAAGCTGCTAGAATGAATTAGATAGGCAGTAGGAATTAATACGAGATATGGAGTTTGATGTAAATGGAGAAATGTCGACATTCAAAGAGGGAGCAGAAGCTACAAGCAACAGATTTCATGAAAATGACTGATTTTGCATAAATGAGGAATGAGATATATCTGCAGATAGAGAAAATGCCAGAATTTGAACAACTGCGGGAAATTGATGTTTCGCTTAATACAGAGAGCCACGTTTACTTCAATTGCAGGATTTGTAGAAATTGACGTTCTGCTGAATGCAGAGAAGCTGGGAATGTGCAGAATACGATTAATTGGAAGAAGCTGAGTACTTTCTACATACAGAGACCACTGACTTGTTGAAAGATTGAGAAATGGTGTAGCTGAACGTTATATTGTACAATGAACATTTGGAAATGTTTGTATTGTTAGAAATTGAGGCATTACTGTAGATGGGTTGGCGAAATTACTGAAGGTGTAGTAATTGTTTGACTGGAGAAATATGTACATTCGTTGCAAGAGAAAATGGTACATTTACGAAATTCATGGAAATGTGAGATTTTACTAATCATGGGAACGAAATATATCTGCAAATAGGGAAAATGCTTCGATTTGCTTAATTCCAGAAATTGAGGTGATAAGATCGTAGGTTTCCTGGAATTGAAGGAAATGGCGAAATGGGAGTTATGGTGAACGCGGAGAATCTGCAAATGTGCTGAATCAGACAAATTGATAAGGTATTTAGTTTGATTGATACCCGAGAACCAGCTTTGCTAACAAGTCAACTTGGGAAATTGTACTTGCAGGTGAATGAGGAGAAGATAGAAATGAGGAGATTTTATGAAGCTGGTAGAATGATTTAGATAGGCAGTAGGAATTAATACCAGATAACGAGATTGATGTAAATGGAGAAATTTCGACATTCAAAGAGGGAGCAGAAGCTACAGTCAACAAATTTCTTGGAAATGTCAGATTTTGCATACATGGTGAATGTGAAGCATCTGCAGATAGAGTAAATGCCAGAATTTATCAACTGCGGTAAATTTATGTTTGGCTTAATACTGGGAGTCATGTTTGCTTCAATTGCAGCATTTGGACAAATTGACGTTGTGCTGAATGCAGAAAAGCTGGGAATGTGCAGAATAAGATTAATTGGAAGAATCTGAGTACTTGCTAGATACAGAGACACTGACTTGTTGAAAGATTGAGAAATAGTTTAGCTGCACTTTATATTCTACAATGAACATTTGGAAATGTTTGTATTGTTAGAAATTGAGACATTACTGTAGATGGGCTGGAGAAATTATTCAAGGTGCAGTAATTGTTTGAATGGACAAATGTTTACATTCGTTGGAGGAGAAGATGATTCATTTACGAATTTCATGGAAATGAGAGATTTTACTAATCTTGGGAATGAAATATATCTGCAAATAGGGAAAATGCTTCGATTTGTTTCATGCTAGAAATTGAGGTGATAAGACCGTAGGTTTCCTGGAATTGAAGGAAATGGCGAAATGGGAGTTATGGTGAATGCGGAGAATCTGCAAATGTGCTGAATCAGACAAATTGATAAGGTATTTAGTTTGATTGATACCCGAGAACCAGCTTTGCTAACAAGTCAAATTGGGAAATTGTACTTGCAGGTGAATGAGGAGAAGATAGAAATGAGGAGATTTTATGAAGCTGGTAGAATGCTTTAGATAGGCAGTAGGAATTAATACCAGTTAACGAGTTTGATGTAAATGGAGAAATGTCGACATTCAAAGAGGGAGCAGAAGCTACAGTCAACAAATTTCTTGGAAATGTCAGATTTTGCATACATGAGGAATGAAATATATCTGCAGATAGAGAAAATACCAGAATTTGTTCAACTGCGGCAAATTTATGTTTGGCTTAATACTGAGAGTCACATTTGCTTCAATTGCAGGATTTGGAGATATATACTTGGTGCTGAATGCAGAGAAGCTGGGAATGTGCAGAATAAGATTAATTGGAAGAATCTGAGTACTTGCTAGATACAGAGACCCTGACTAGTTGAAAGATTGAGAAATGGAGTAGCTGCACGTTATATTGCACAATGAACATTTGGAAATGTATGTATTGTTAGAAATTCAGAAATTACTGTAGATGGGCTGGCGAAATTTTTGACGGTGCAGTCATTGTTTGAATGGAGAAATGTATACATTCGTTGGAAGAGAAGATGATTCTTTTACGAATTTCATGCAAATGTGAGATTTTACTAACCTTGGGGATGAATTATATCTGCAAATATTGAAAATGCTTCGATTTGCTTAATGCTAGAAATTCAAGTGAAGAGAACGTAGAGAAATGTTTGAGGAATTGAAGGAAATGCTGAAATGGGAGTTATGGTGAATGCGGAGAATCTGCAAATGTGCTGAATCAGCCAAATTGATGGAAGCATTTAGTTTGATTGATACCTGAGGACCAGATTTACAAAGAAGTGACATTGAGAAATTGGAGATTCAGTTGAATGAGGTGAATATAGAAATGAGGAGATTTTTTGTAGATGGTAGAATGATGTAGATAGGCAGTAAGAATTAATACGAGATAGCGAGTTTGATGTAAATGGAGAAGTTTCCACATTCAGAGAGGGAGCAGAAGCTCCAAGCAACAAATATCATGAAAATGACAGATTTTCCATATATGGGGAATGAGAATTATCTGCAGATAGAGAAAATGCCAGAATTTGATCAAATGCGGCAAATTTATGTTTGGCTTAATGCTGAGAGTCACGTTTGCTTCAATTGCAGGATTTGACGAAATACACTTGGTGCTGAATGCAGAGAAGCTGGGAATGTGCAGAATAAGATTAATTGGAAGAATCTGAGTACTTGCTAGATACAGAGACCCTGACTAGTTGAAAGATTGTGATATGGAGTAGCTGCACGTTATATTGCACAATGAACATTTGGAAATGTTCGTATTGTTAGAAATTCAGAAATTACTGTAGATGGGCTGGCGAAATTGTTGAAGGTGCAGTCATTGTTTGAATGGAGAAATGTATACATTCGTTGGAGGGGAAGATGATTCTTTTACGAATTTCATGCAAATGTGAGATTTTACTAACGTTGGGGATGAAATATATCTGCAAATATGGAAAATGCTTCGATTTGCTTAATGCTAGAAATTCAAGTGAATAGAACGTAGAGAAATGTTTGCTGGATTGAAGGAAATGCTGAAATGGGAGTTATGGTGAATGCGGAGAATCTGCAAATGTGCTGAATCAGCCAAATTGATGGAAGCATTTAGTTTGATTGATACCTGAGAACCAGATTTACAAAGAAGTGACATTGAGAAATTGGAGACTCAGTTGAATGAGGTGAATATAGAAATGAAGAGATTTTTTGTAGCTGGTAGAATGATGTAGATAGGCATTATAAATTAATACGAGATAGCGAGTTTGATGTAAATGGAGAAGTTTCGACATTCAGAGAGGGAGCAGAAGCTCCAAGCAACAAATCTCATGAAAATGACAGATTTTCCATATATGGGGAATGAGAAATATCTGCAGATAGAGAAAATGCCAGAATTTGAGCAACTGCGGGAAATTGATGTTTCGCTAAATACAGAGAGCCACGTTTACTTCAATTGCAGGATTTGTAGAAATTGACGTTCTGCTGAATGCAGAGAAGCTGGGAATGTGCAGAATACGATTAATTGGAAGAAGCTGAGTACTTTCTACATACAGAGACCACTGACTTGTTGAAAGATTGAGAAATGGTATAGCTGAACCTAATATTGTACAGTGAACATTTGGAAATGTTTGTATTGTTAGAAATTGAGACATTACTGTAGATGGGCTGGTGAAATTACTGAAGGTGTAGCAATTGTTTGAATGGAGAAATATGTACATTCGTTGCAAGAGAAGATGATACATTTACGAAATCCATGGAAATGTGAGATTGTACTAATCTTGGGAATGAAATATATCTGCAAGTAGGGAAAATGCTTCGATTTGCTTAATGCTAGAAATTGAGGTGAAAAGATCGTAGGTTTCCTGGAATTGAAGGAAATGGCGAAATGGGAGTTATGGTGAATGCGGAGAATCTGCAAATGTGCTGAATCAGACAAATTGATAAGGTATTTAGTTTGATTGATACCCGAGAACCAGCTTTGCTAACAAGTCAAATTGGGAAATTGTACTTGCAGGTGAATGAAGAGATGGAAATGAGGAGATTATATGAAGCTGGTAGAATGATTTAGATAGGCAGTAGGAATTAATACGAGATAACGAGTTTGATGTAAATGGAGAAATTTCGAAATTCAAAGAGGGAGCAGAAGCTACAGTCAACAAACTTCTTGGAAATGTCAGATTTTGCATACATGGTGAATGTGAAACATCTGCAGATAGAGTAAAGGCCAGAATTGATCAACTGCGGCAAATTGATGTTTGGCTTAATACTGGGAGTCATGTTTACTTCAATTGCAGCATTTGTAGAAATTGACGTTGTGCTGAATGCAGAAAAGCTGGGAATGTGCAGAATAAGATTAATTGGAAGAATCTGAGTACTTGCTAGATACAGAGACACTGACTTGTTGAAAGATTGAGAAATGGAGTAGCTGAACGTTATATTCTACAATGAACATTTGGAAATGTTTGTATTGCTGGAAATTGAGACATTACTGTAGATGGGCTGGAGAAATTATTCAAGGTGCAGTAATTGTTTGAATGGACAAATATGTACATTCGTTGCAAGAGAAGATGATACATTTACGAAATTCATGGAAATGTGAGATTGTACTAATCTTGGGAATGAAATATATCTGCAAATAGGGAAAATGCTTCGATTTGTTTCATGCTAGAAATTCTGGTGATGAGAATGTAGGATTCCTGGAAATGAAGTAAATGGCGAAATGGGAGTTATGGTGAATGCGGAGAATCTGCAAATGTGCTGAATCAGACAAATTGATGGAGGCATTTAGTTTGATTGATACCCGAGAACCAGCTTTGCTAACAAGTGAAATTGAGAAATTTTAGGTGCAGGTGAATGAGCAGAAGATAGAAATGAGGAGATTTCATGAAGCTGCTAGAATGAATTAGATAGGCAGTATTAATTAATACGAGATATGGAGTTTGATGTAAATGGAGAAATGTCGACATTCAAAGAGGGAGCAGAAGCTACAAGCAACAGATTTCATGAAAATGACTGATTTTGCATAAGTGAGGAATGAGATATATCTGCAGATAGAGAAAATGCCAGAATTTGAGCAACTGCGGGAAATTGATGTTTCGCTTAATACAGAGAGCCACGTTTACTTCAATTGCAGGATTTGTAGAAATTGACGTTCTGCTGAATGCAGAGAAGCTGGGAATGTGCAGAATACGATTAATTGGAAGAAGCTGAGTACTTTCTACATACAGAGACCACTGACTTGTTGAAAGATTGAGAAATGGTATAGCTGAACCTAATATTGTACAGTGAACATTTGGAAATGTTTGTATTGTTAGAAATTGAGACATTACTGTAGATGGGCTGGTGAAATTACTGAAGGTGTAGCAATTGTTTGACTGGAGAAATATGTACATTCGTTGCAAGAGAAGATGATACATTTACGAAATCCATGGAAATGTGAGATTGTACTAATCTTGGGAATGAAATATATCTGCAAATAGGGAAAATGCTTCGATTTGCTTAATGCTAGAAATTGAGGTGAAAAGATCGTAGGTTTCCTGGAATTGAAGGAAATGGCGAAATGGGAGTTATGGTGAATGCGGAGAATCTGCAAATGTGCTGAATCAGACAAATTGATAAGGTATTTAGTTTGATTGATACCCGAGAACCAGCTTTGCTAACAAGTCAAATTGGGAAATTGTACTTGCAGGTGAATGAGGAGAAGATAGAAATGAGGAGATTTTATGAAGCTGGTAGAATGATTTAGATAGGCAGTAGGAATTAATACGAGATAACGAGTTTGATGTAAATGGAGAAATTTCGACATTCAAAGAGGGAGCAGAAGCTACAGTCAACAAATTTCTTGGAAATGTCAGATTTTGCATACATGAGGAATGAAATATATCTGCAGATAGAGAAAATGCCAGAATTTGTTCAACTGCGGCAAATTTATGTTTGGCTTAATACTGAGAGTTACGTTTGCTTCAATTGCAGGATTTGGAGAAATAAACTTGGTGCTGAATGCAGAAAAGCTGGGAATGTGCAGAATAAGATTAATTGGAAAAATCTGAGTACTTGCTAGATACAGAGACCCTGACTAGTTGAAAGATTGAGAAATGGAGTAGCTGCACGTTATATTGCACAATGAACATTTGGAAATGTTTGTATTGTTAGAAATTCAGAAATTACTGTTGATGGGCTGGCGAAATTGTTGAAGGTGCAGTCATTGTTTGAATGGAGAAATGTATACATTCGTTGGAGGAGAAGATGATTCTTTTACGAATTTCATGCAAATGTGAGATTTTACTAACCTTGGGAATGAAATATATCTGCAAATATGGAAAATGCTTCGATTTGCTTAATGCTAGAAATTCAAGTGAAGAGACCGTAGAGAAATGTTTGCAGGAATTGAAGGAAATGCTGAAATGGGAGTTATGGTGAATGTGGAGAATCTGGAAATGTGCTGAATCAGCCAAATTGATGGAAGCATTTAGTTTGATTGATACCTGAGAACCAGATTTACAAAGAAGTGACATTGAGAAATTGGAGATTCAGTTGAATGAGGTGAATATAGAAATGAACAGATTTTTTGTAGCTGGTAGAATGATGTAGATAGGCATTATAAATTAATACGAGATAGCGAGTTTGATGTAAATGGAGAAGTTTCCATATTCAGAGAGGGAGCAGAAGCTCCAAGCAACAAATTTCATGAAATTGACAGACTTTCCATACATGGGGAATGAGAAATATCTGCAGATAGAGAAAATGCCAGAATTTGATCAAATGCGGGAAATTGATGTGTGGCTTAATACAGAGAGCCACGTTTACTTCAATTGCAGGATTTGGAGAAATTGACGTTGTGCTGAATGTAGAGGATCTGGGAATGTGCAGAATAAGATTAATTGGAAGAAACTGAGTACTTGCTAGATACAGAGACACTGACTTGTTGAAAGATTGAGAAATGGTGTAGCTGAACGTTATATTGCACAATGAACATTTGGAAATGTTTGTATTGTTAGAAATTATAGATGGGCTGTCTTAATTATTGAAGGTGCAGTAATTGTTGGAATGGAGAAATGTATACATTCGTGGAAGAGATGATGATTCATTTACGATTTTGATGCAAATGTGAGATTTTACTAATATTGGGAATGAAATATATCTGCAAATATGGAAAATGCTTCGATTTGCTTAATGCTAGAAATTCTGGTGATGAGAATGTAGGATTCCTGGGAATGAAGTAAATGGCGAAATGGGAGTTATGGTGAATGCGGAGAATCTGCAAATGTGCTGAATCAGACAAATTGATGGAGGCATTTAGTTTGATTGATACCCGAGAACCAGATTTGCTAACAAGTGAAATTGAGAAATTTTAGGTGCAGGTGAATGAGGAGAAGATAGAAATGAGGAGATTTCATGAAGCTGCTAGAATGAATTAGATAGGCAGTAGGAATTAATACGAGATATGGAGTTTGATGTAAATGGAGAAATGTCGACATTCAAAGAGGGAGCAGAAGCTACAAGCAACAGATTTCATGAAAATGACTGATTTTGCATAAATGAGGAATGAGATATATCTGCAGATAGAGAAAATGCCAGAATTTGAACAACTGCGGGAAATTGATGTTTCGCTTAATACAGAGAGCCACGTTTACTTCAATTGCAGGATTTGTAGAAATTGACGTTCTGCTGAATGCAGAGAAGCTGGGAATGTGCAGAATACGATTAATTGGAAGAAGCTGAGTACTTTCTACATACAGAGACCACTGACTTGTTGAAAGATTGAGAAATGGTGTAGCTGAACGTTATATTGTACAATGAACATTTGGAAATGTTTGTATTGTTAGAAATTGAGACATTACTGTAGATGGGTTGGCGAAATTACTGAAGGTGTAGTAATTGTTTGACTGGAGAAATATGTACATTCGTTGCAAGAGAAAATGGTACATTTATGAAATTCATGGAAATGTGAGATTTTACTAATCATGGGAACGAAATATATCTGCAAATAGGGAAAATGCTTCGATTTGCTTAATTCCAGAAATTGAGGTGTTAAGATCGTAGGTTTCCTGGAATTGAAGGAAATGGCGAAATGGGAGTTATGGTGAATGCGGAGAATCTGCAAATGTGCTGAATCAGACAAATTGATAAGGTATTTAGTTTGATTGATACCCGAGAACCAGCTTTGCTAACAAGTCAAATTGGGAAATTGTACTTGCAGGTGAATGAGGAGAAGATAGAAATGAGGAGATTTTATGAAGCTGGTAGAATGATTTAGATAGGCAGTAGGAATTAATACCAGATAACGAGATTGATGTAAATGGAGAAATTTCGACATTCAAAGAGGGAGCAGAAGCTACAGTCAACAAATTTCTTGGAAATGTCAGATTTTGCATACATGGTGAATGTGAAGCATCTGCAGATAGAGTAAATGCCAGAATTTATCAACTGCGGTAAATTTATGTTTGGCTTAATACTGGGAGTCATGTTTGCTTCAATTGCAGCATTTGGACAAATTGACGTTGTGCTGAATGCAGAAAAGCTGGGAATGTGCAGAATAAGATTAATTGGAAGAATCTGAGTACTTGCTAGATACAGAGACACTGACTTGTTGAAAGATTGAGAAATAGTTTAGCTGCACTTTATATTCTACAATGAACATTTGGAAATGTTTGTATTGTTAGAAATTGAGACATTACTTTAGATGGGCTGGAGAAATTATTCAAGGTGCAGTAATTGTTTGAATGGACAAATGTTTACATTCGTTAGAGGAGAAGATGATTCATTTACGAATTTCATGGAAATGAGAGATTTTACTAATCTTGGGAATGAAATATATCTGCAAATAGGGAAAATGCTTCGATTTGTTTCATGCTAGAAATTGAGGTGATAAGACCGTAGGTTTCCTGGAATTGAAGGAAATGGCGAAATGGGAGTTATGGTGAATGCGGAGAATCTGCAAATGTGCTGAATCAGACAAATTGATAAGGTATTTAGTTTGATTGATACCCGAGAACCAGCTTTGCTAACAAGTCAAATTGGGAAATTGTACTTGCAGGTGAATGAGGAGAAGATAGAAATGAGGAGATTTTATGAAGCTGGTAGAATGCTTTAGATAGGCAGTAGGAATTAATACCAGTTAACGAGTTTGATGTAAATGGAGAAATGTCGACATTCAAAGAGGGAGCAGAAGCTACAGTCAACAAATTTCTTGGAAATGTCAGATTTTGCATACATGAGGAATGAAATATATCTGCAGATAGAGAAAATACCAGAATTTGTTCAACTGCGGCAAATTTATGTTTGGCTTAATACTGAGAGTCACATTTGCTTCAATTGCAGGATTTGGAGATATATACTTGGTGCTGAATGCAGAGAAGCTGGGAATGTGCAGAATAAGATTAATTGGAAGAATCTGAGTACTTGCTAGATACAGAGACCCTGACTAGTTGAAAGATTGAGAAATGGAGTAGCTGCACGTTATATTGCACAATGAACATTTGGAAATGTATGTATTGTTAGAAATTCAGAAATTACTGTAGATGGGCTGGCGAAATTTTTGACGGTGCAGTCATTGTTTGAATGGAGAAATGTATACATTCGTTGGAAGAGAAGATGATTCTTTTACGAATTTCATGCAAATGTGAGATTTTACTAACCTTGGGGATGAATTATATCTGCAAATATTGAAAATGCTTCGATTTGCTTAATGCTAGAAATTCAAGTGAAGAGAACGTAGAGAAATGTTTGAGGAATTGAAGGAAATGCTGAAATGGGAGTTATGGTGAATGCGGAGAATCTGCAAATGTGCTGAATCAGCCAAATTGATGGAAGCATTTAGTTTGATTGATACCTGAGGACCAGATTTACAAAGAAGTGACATTGAGAAATTGGAGATTCAGTTGAATGAGGTGAATATAGAAATGAGGAGATTTTTTGTAGATGGTAGAATGATGTAGATAGGCAGTAAGAATTAATACGAGATAGCGAGTTTGATGTAAATGGAGAAGTTTCCACATTCAGAGAGGGAGCAGAAGCTCCAAGCAACAAATATCATGAAAATGACAGATTTTCCATATATGGGGAATGAGAATTATCTGCAGATAGAGAAAATGCCAGAATTTGATCAAATGCGGCAAATTTATGTTTGGCTTAATGCTGAGAGTCACGTTTGCTTCAATTGCAGGATTTGACGAAATACACTTGGTGCTGAATGCAGAGAAGCTGGGAATGTGCAGAATAAGATTAATTGGAAGAATCTGAGTACTTGCTAGATACAGAGACCCTGACTAGTTGAAAGATTGTGATATGGAGTAGCTGCACGTTATATTGCACAATGAACATTTGGAAATGTTCGTATTGTTAGAAATTCAGAAATTACTGTAGATGGGCTGGCGAAATTGTTGAAGGTGCAGTCATTGTTTGAATGGAGAAATGTATACATTCGTTGGAGGGGAAGATGATTCTTTTACGAATTTCATGCAAATGTGAGATTTTACTAACGTTGGGGATGAAATATATCTGCAAATATGGAAAATGCTTCGATTTGCTTAATGCTAGAAATTCAAGTGAATAGAACGTAGAGAAATGTTTGCTGGATTGAAGGAAATGCTGAAATGGGAGTTATGGTGAATGCGGAGAATCTGCAAATGTGCTGAATCAGCCAAATTGATGGAAGCATTTAGTTTGATTGATACCTGAGAACCAGATTTACAAAGAAGTGACATTGAGAAATTGGAGACTCAGTTGAATGAGGTGAATATAGAAATGAAGAGATTTTTTGTAGCTGGTAGAATGATGTAGATAGGCATTATAAATTAATACGAGATAGCGAGTTTGATGTAAATGGAGAAGTTTCGACATTCAGAGAGGGAGCAGAAGCTCCAAGCAACAAATCTCATGAAAATGACAGATTTTCCATATATGGGGAATGAGAAATATCTGCAGATAGAGAAAATGCCAGAATTTGAGCAACTGCGGGAAATTGATGTTTCGCTAAATACAGAGAGCCACGTTTACTTCAATTGCAGGATTTGTAGAAATTGACGTTCTGCTGAATGCAGAGAAGCTGGGAATGTGCAGAATACGATTAATTGGAAGAAGCTGAGTACTTTCTACATACAGAGACCACTGACTTGTTGAAAGATTGAGAAATGGTATAGCTGAACCTAATATTGTACAGTGAACATTTGGAAATGTTTGTATTGTTAGAAATTGAGACATTACTGTAGATGGGCTGGTGAAATTACTGAAGGTGTAGCAATTGTTTGAATGGAGAAATATGTACATTCGTTGCAAGAGAAGATGATACATTTACGAAATCCATGGAAATGTGAGATTGTACTAATCTTGGGAATGAAATATATCTGCAAGTAGGGAAAATGCTTCGATTTGCTTAATGCTAGAAATTGAGGTGAAAAGATCGTAGGTTTCCTGGAATTGAAGGAAATGGCGAAATGGGAGTTATGGTGAATGCGGAGAATCTGCAAATGTGCTGAATCAGACAAATTGATAAGGTATTTAGTTTGATTGATACCCGAGAACCAGCTTTGCTAACAAGTCAAATTGGGAAATTGTACTTGCAGGTGAATGAAGAGATGGAAATGAGGAGATTATATGAAGCTGGTAGAATGATTTAGATAGGCAGTAGGAATTAATACGAGATAACGAGTTTGATGTAAATGGAGAAATTTCGAAATTCAAAGAGGGAGCAGAAGCTACAGTCAACAAACTTCTTGGAAATGTCAGATTTTGCATACATGGTGAATGTGAAACATCTGCAGATAGAGTAAAGGCCAGAATTGATCAACTGCGGCAAATTGATGTTTGGCTTAATACTGGGAGTCATGTTTACTTCAATTGCAGCATTTGTAGAAATTGACGTTGTGCTGAATGCAGAAAAGCTGGGAATGTGCAGAATAAGATTAATTGGAAGAATCTGAGTACTTGCTAGATACAGAGACACTGACTTGTTGAAAGATTGAGAAATGGAGTAGCTGAACGTTATATTCTACAATGAACATTTGGAAATGTTTGTATTGCTGGAAATTGAGACATTACTGTAGATGGGCTGGAGAAATTATTCAAGGTGCAGTAATTGTTTGAATGGACAAATATGTACATTCGTTGCAAGAGAAGATGATACATTTACGAAATTCATGGAAATGTGAGATTGTACTAATCTTGGGAATGAAATATATCTGCAAATAGGGAAAATGCTTCGATTTGTTTCATGCTAGAAATTCTGGTGATGAGAATGTAGGATTCCTGGAAATGAAGTAAATGGCGAAATGGGAGTTATGGTGAATGCGGAGAATCTGCAAATGTGCTGAATCAGACAAATTGATGGAGGCATTTAGTTTGATTGATACCCGAGAACCAGCTTTGCTAACAAGTGAAATTGAGAAATTTTAGGTGCAGGTGAATGAGCAGAAGATAGAAATGAGGAGATTTCATGAAGCTGCTAGAATGAATTAGATAGGCAGTATTAATTAATACGAGATATGGAGTTTGATGTAAATGGAGAAATGTCGACATTCAAAGAGGGAGCAGAAGCTACAAGCAACAGATTTCATGAAAATGACTGATTTTGCATAAGTGAGGAATGAGATATATCTGCAGATAGAGAAAATGCCAGAATTTGAGCAACTGCGGGAAATTGATGTTTCGCTTAATACAGAGAGCCACGTTTACTTCAATTGCAGGATTTGTAGAAATTGACGTTCTGCTGAATGCAGAGAAGCTGGGAATGTGCAGAATACGATTAATTGGAAGAAGCTGAGTACTTTCTACATACAGAGACCACTGACTTGTTGAAAGATTGAGAAATGGTATAGCTGAACCTAATATTGTACAGTGAACATTTGGAAATGTTTGTATTGTTAGAAATTGAGACATTACTGTAGATGGGCTGGTGAAATTACTGAAGGTGTAGCAATTGTTTGACTGGAGAAATATGTACATTCGTTGCAAGAGAAGATGATACATTTACGAAATCCATGGAAATGTGAGATTGTACTAATCTTGGGAATGAAATATATCTGCAAATAGGGAAAATGCTTCGATTTGCTTAATGCTAGAAATTGAGGTGAAAAGATCGTAGGTTTCCTGGAATTGAAGGAAATGGCGAAATGGGAGTTATGGTGAATGCGGAGAATCTGCAAATGTGCTGAATCAGACAAATTGATAAGGTATTTAGTTTGATTGATACCCGAGAACCAGCTTTGCTAACAAGTCAAATTGGGAAATTGTACTTGCAGGTGAATGAGGAGAAGATAGAAATGAGGAGATTTTATGAAGCTGGTAGAATGATTTAGATAGGCAGTAGGAATTAATACGAGATAACGAGTTTGATGTAAATGGAGAAATTTCGACATTCAAAGAGGGAGCAGAAGCTACAGTCAACAAATTTCTTGGAAATGTCAGATTTTGCATACATGAGGAATGAAATATATCTGCAGATAGAGAAAATGCCAGAATTTGTTCAACTGCGGCAAATTTATGTTTGGCTTAATACTGAGAGTTACGTTTGCTTCAATTGCAGGATTTGGAGAAATAAACTTGGTGCTGAATGCAGAAAAGCTGGGAATGTGCAGAATAAGATTAATTGGAAAAATCTGAGTACTTGCTAGATACAGAGACCCTGACTAGTTGAAAGATTGAGAAATGGAGTAGCTGCACGTTATATTGCACAATGAACATTTGGAAATGTTTGTATTGTTAGAAATTCAGAAATTACTGTTGATGGGCTGGCGAAATTGTTGAAGGTGCAGTCATTGTTTGAATGGAGAAATGTATACATTCGTTGGAGGAGAAGATGATTCTTTTACGAATTTCATGCAAATGTGAGATTTTACTAACCTTGGGAATGAAATATATCTGCAAATATGGAAAATGCTTCGATTTGCTTAATGCTAGAAATTCAAGTGAAGAGACCGTAGAGAAATGTTTGCAGGAATTGAAGGAAATGCTGAAATGGGAGTTATGGTGAATGTGGAGAATCTGGAAATGTGCTGAATCAGCCAAATTGATGGAAGCATTTAGTTTGATTGATACCTGAGAACCAGATTTACAAAGAAGTGACATTGAGAAATTGGAGATTCAGTTGAATGAGGTGAATATAGAAATGAACAGATTTTTTGTAGCTGGTAGAATGATGTAGATAGGCATTATAAATTAATACGAGATAGCGAGTTTGATGTAAATGGAGAAGTTTCCATATTCAGAGAGGGAGCAGAAGCTCCAAGCAACAAATTTCATGAAATTGACAGACTTTCCATACATGGGGAATGAGAAATATCTGCAGATAGAGAAAATGCCAGAATTTGATCAAATGCGGGAAATTGATGTGTGGCTTAATACAGAGAGCCACGTTTACTTCAATTGCAGGATTTGGAGAAATTGACGTTGTGCTGAATGTAGAGGATCTGGGAATGTGCAGAATAAGATTAATTGGAAGAAACTGAGTACTTGCTAGATACAGAGACACTGACTTGTTGAAAGATTGAGAAATGGTGTAGCTGAACGTTATATTGCACAATGAACATTTGGAAATGTTTGTATTGTTAGAAATTATAGATGGGCTGTCTTAATTATTGAAGGTGCAGTAATTGTTGGAATGGAGAAATGTATACATTCGTGGAAGAGATGATGATTCATTTACGATTTTGATGCAAATGTGAGATTTTACTAATATTGGGAATGAAATATATCTGCAAATATGGAAAATGCTTCGATTTGCTTAATGCTAGAAATTCTGGTGATGAGAATGTAGGATTCCTGGGAATGAAGTAAATGGCGAAATGGGAGTTATGGTGAATGCGGAGAATCTGCAAATGTGCTGAATCAGACAAATTGATGGAGGCATTTAGTTTGATTGATACCCGAGAACCAGATTTGCTAACAAGTGAAATTGAGAAATTTTAGGTGCAGGTGAATGAGGAGAAGATAGAAATGAGGAGATTTCATGAAGCTGCTAGAATGAATTAGATAGGCAGTAGGAATTAATACGAGATATGGAGTTTGATGTAAATGGAGAAATGTCGACATTCAAAGAGGGAGCAGAAGCTACAAGCAACAGATTTCATGAAAATGACTGATTTTGCATAAATGAGGAATGAGATATATCTGCAGATAGAGAAAATGCCAGAATTTGAACAACTGCGGGAAATTGATGTTTCGCTTAATACAGAGAGCCACGTTTACTTCAATTGCAGGATTTGTAGAAATTGACGTTCTGCTGAATGCAGAGAAGCTGGGAATGTGCAGAATACGATTAATTGGAAGAAGCTGAGTACTTTCTACATACAGAGACCACTGACTTGTTGAAAGATTGAGAAATGGTGTAGCTGAACGTTATATTGTACAATGAACATTTGGAAATGTTTGTATTGTTAGAAATTGAGACATTACTGTAGATGGGTTGGCGAAATTACTGAAGGTGTAGTAATTGTTTGACTGGAGAAATATGTACATTCGTTGCAAGAGAAAATGGTACATTTATGAAATTCATGGAAATGTGAGATTTTACTAATCATGGGAACGAAATATATCTGCAAATAGGGAAAATGCTTCGATTTGCTTAATTCCAGAAATTGAGGTGTTAAGATCGTAGGTTTCCTGGAATTGAAGGAAATGGCGAAATGGGAGTTATGGTGAATGCGGAGAATCTGCAAATGTGCTGAATCAGACAAATTGATAAGGTATTTAGTTTGATTGATACCCGAGAACCAGCTTTGCTAACAAGTCAAATTGGGAAATTGTACTTGCAGGTGAATGAGGAGAAGATAGAAATGAGGAGATTTTATGAAGCTGGTAGAATGATTTAGATAGGCAGTAGGAATTAATACCAGATAACGAGATTGATGTAAATGGAGAAATTTCGACATTCAAAGAGGGAGCAGAAGCTACAGTCAACAAATTTCTTGGAAATGTCAGATTTTGCATACATGGTGAATGTGAAGCATCTGCAGATAGAGTAAATGCCAGAATTTATCAACTGCGGTAAATTTATGTTTGGCTTAATACTGGGAGTCATGTTTGCTTCAATTGCAGCATTTGGACAAATTGACGTTGTGCTGAATGCAGAAAAGCTGGGAATGTGCAGAATAAGATTAATTGGAAGAATCTGAGTACTTGCTAGATACAGAGACACTGACTTGTTGAAAGATTGAGAAATAGTTTAGCTGCACTTTATATTCTACAATGAACATTTGGAAATGTTTGTATTGTTAGAAATTGAGACATTACTTTAGATGGGCTGGAGAAATTATTCAAGGTGCAGTAATTGTTTGAATGGACAAATGTTTACATTCGTTAGAGGAGAAGATGATTCATTTACGAATTTCATGGAAATGAGAGATTTTACTAATCTTGGGAATGAAATATATCTGCAAATAGGGAAAATGCTTCGATTTGTTTCATGCTAGAAATTGAGGTGATAAGACCGTAGGTTTCCTGGAATTGAAGGAAATGGCGAAATGGGAGTTATGGTGAATGCGGAGAATCTGCAAATGTGCTGAATCAGACAAATTGATAAGGTATTTAGTTTGATTGATACCCGAGAACCAGCTTTGCTAACAAGTCAAATTGGGAAATTGTACTTGCAGGTGAATGAGGAGAAGATAGAAATGAGGAGATTTTATGAAGCTGGTAGAATGCTTTAGATAGGCAGTAGGAATTAATACCAGTTAACGAGTTTGATGTAAATGGAGAAATGTCGACATTCAAAGAGGGAGCAGAAGCTACAGTCAACAAATTTCTTGGAAATGTCAGATTTTGCATACATGAGGAATGAAATATATCTGCAGATAGAGAAAATACCAGAATTTGTTCAACTGCGGCAAATTTATGTTTGGCTTAATACTGAGAGTCACATTTGCTTCAATTGCAGGATTTGGAGATATATACTTGGTGCTGAATGCAGAGAAGCTGGGAATGTGCAGAATAAGATTAATTGGAAGAATCTGAGTACTTGCTAGATACAGAGACCCTGACTAGTTGAAAGATTGAGAAATGGAGTAGCTGCACGTTATATTGCACAATGAACATTTGGAAATGTATGTATTGTTAGAAATTCAGAAATTACTGTAGATGGGCTGGCGAAATTTTTGACGGTGCAGTCATTGTTTGAATGGAGAAATGTATACATTCGTTGGAAGAGAAGATGATTCTTTTACGAATTTCATGCAAATGTGAGATTTTACTAACCTTGGGGATGAATTATATCTGCAAATATTGAAAATGCTTCGATTTGCTTAATGCTAGAAATTCAAGTGAAGAGAACGTAGAGAAATGTTTGCAGGAATTGAAGGAAATGCTGAAATGGGAGTTATGGTGAATGCGGAGAATCTGCAAATGTGCTGAATCAGCCAAATTGATGGAAGCATTTAGTTTGATTGATACCTGAGGACCAGATTTACAAAGAAGTGACCTTGAGAAATTGGAGACTCAGTTGAATGAGGTGAATATAGAAATGAAGAGATTTTTTGTAGCTGGTAGAATGATGTAGATAGGCATTATAAATTAATACGAGATAGCGAGTTTGATGTAAATGGAGAAGTTTCCACATTCAGAGAGGGAGCAGAAGCTCCAAGCAACAAATCTCATGAAAATGACAGATTTTCCATATATGGGGAATGAGAAATATCTGCAGATAGAGAAAATGCCAGAATTTGAGCAACTGCGGGACATTGATGTTTCGCTAAATACAGAGAGCCACGTTTACTTCAATTGCAGGATTTGTAGAAATTGACGTTCTGCTGAATGCAGAGAAGCTGGGAATGTGCAGAATACGATTAATTGGAAGAAGCTGAGTACTTTCTACATACAGAGACCACTGACTTGTTGAAAGATTGAGAAATGGTATAGCTGAACCTAATATTGTACAGTGAACATTTGGAAATGTTTGTATTGTTAGAAATTGAGACATTACTGTAGATGGGCTGGTGAAATTACTGAAGGTGTAGCAATTGTTTGAATGGAGAAATATGTACATTCGTTGCAAGAGAAGATGATACATTTACGAAATCCATGGAAATGTGAGATTGTACTAATCTTGGGAATGAAATATATCTGCAAATAGGGAAAATGCTTCGATTTGCTTAATGCTAGAAATTGAGGTGAAAAGATCGTAGGTTTCCTGGAATTGAAGGAAATGGCGAAATGGGAGTTATGGTGAATGTGGAGAATCTGCAAATGTGCTGAATCAGACAAATTGATAAGGTATTTAGTTTGATTGATACCCGAGAACCAGCTTTGCTAACAAGTCAAATTGGGAAATTGTACTTGCAGGTGAATGAAGAGATAGAAATGAGGAGATTTTATGAAGCTGGTAGAATGATTTAGATAGGCAGTAGGAATTAATACGAGATAACGAGTTTGATGTAAATGGAGAAATTTCGAAATTCAAAGAGGGAGCAGAAGCTACAGTCAACAAACTTCTTGGAAATGTCAGATTTTGCATACATGGTGAATGTGAAACATCTGCAGATAGAGTAAAGGCCAGAATTGATCAACTGCGGCAAATTGATGTTTGGCTTAATACTGGGAGTCATGTTTACTTCAATTGCAGCATTTGTAGAAATTGACGTTGTGCTGAATGCAGAAAAGCTGGGAATGTGCAGAATAAGATTAATTGGAAGAATCTGAGTACTTGCTAGATACAGAGACACTGACTTGTTGAAAGATTGATAAATGGAGTAGCTGAATGTTATATTCTACAATGAACATTTGGAAATATTTGTATTGTTAGAAATTGAGACATTACTGTAGATGGGCTGGAGAAATTATTCAAGGTGCAGTAATTGTTTGAATGGACAAATATGTACATTCGTTGCAAGAGAAGATGATACATTTACGAAATTCATGTAAATGTGAGATTGTACTAATCTTGGGAATGAAATATATCTGCAAATAGGGAAAATGCTTCGATTTGTTTCATGCTAGAAATTCTGGTGATGAGAATGTAGGATTACTGGAAATGAAGTAAATGGCTAAATGGGAGTTATGGTGAATGCGGAGAATCTGCAAATGTGCTGAATCAGACAAATTGATGGAGGCATTTAGTTTGATTGATACCCGAGAACCAGCTTTGCTAACAAGTGAAATTGAGAGATTTTAGGTGCAGGTGAATGAGCAGAAGATAGAAATGAGGAGATTTCATGAAGCTGCTAGAATGAATTAGATAGGCAGTAGTAATTAATACGAGATATGGAGTTTGATGTAAATGGAGAAATGTCGACATTCAAAGAGGGAGCAGAAGCTACAAGCAACAGATTTCATGAAAATGACTGATTTTGCATAAGTGAGGAATGAGATATATCTGCAGATAGAGAAAATGCCAGAATTTGAGCAACTGCGGGAAATTGATGTTTCGCTTAATACAGAGAGCCACGTTTACTTCAATTGCAGGATTTGTAGAAATTGACGTTCTGCTGAATGCAGAGAAGCTGGGAATGTGCAGAATACGATTAATTGGAAGAAGCTGAGTACTTTCTACATACAGAGACCACTGACTTGTTGAAAGATTGAGAAATGGTATAGCTGAACCTAATATTGTACAGTGAACATTTGGAAATGTTTGTATTGTTAGAAATTGAGACATTACTGTAGATGGGCTGGTGAAATTACTGAAGGTGTAGCAATTGTTTGAATGGAGAAATATGTACATTCGTTGCAAGAGAAGATGATACATTTACGAAATTCATGGAAATGTGAGATTGTACTAATCTTGGGAATGAAATATATCTGCAAATAGGGAAAATGCTTCGATTTGCTTAATGCTAGAAATTGAGGTGATAAGATCGTAGGTTTCCTGGAATTGAAGGAAATGGCGAAATGGGAGTTATGGTGAATGCGGAGAATCTGCAAATGTGCTGAATCAGACAAATTGATAAGGTATTTAGTTTGATTGATACCCGAGAACCAGCTTTGCTAACAAGTCAAATTGGGAAATTGTACTTGCAGGTGAATGAGGAGAAGATAGAAATGAGGAGATTTTATGAAGCTGGTAGAATGATTTAGATAGGCAGTAGGAATTAATACGAGATAACGAGTTTGATGTAAATGGAGAAATGTCGACATTCAAAGAGGGAGCAGAAGCTACAGTCAACAAATTTCTTGGAAATGTCAGATTTTGCATACATGAGGAATGAAATATATCTGCAGATAGAGAAAATGCCAGAATTTGTTCAACTGCGGCAAATTTATGTTTGGCTTAATACTGAGAGTTACGTTTGCTTCAATTGCAGGATTTGGAGAAATATACTTGGTGCTGAATGCAGAGAAGCTGGGAATGTGCAGAATAAGATTAATTGGAAAAATCTGAGTACTTGCTAGATACAGAGACCCTGACTAGTTGAAAGATTGAGAAATGGAGTAGCTGCACGTTATATTGCACAATGAACATTTGGAAATGTTTGTATTGTTAGAAATTCAGAAATTACTGTTGATGGGCTGGCGAAATTGTTGAAGGTGCAGTCATTGTTTGAATGGAGAAATGTATACATTCGTTGGAGGAGAAGATGATTCTTTTACGAATTTCATGCAAATGTGAGATTTTACTAACCTTGGGAATGAAATATATCTGCAAATATGGAAAATGCGTCGATTTGCTTAATGCTAGAAATTCAAGTGAAGAGACCGTAGAGAAATGTTTGCTGGAATTGAAGGAAATGCTGAAATGGGAGTTATGGTGAATGTGGAGAATCTGGAAATGTGCTGAATCAGCCAAATTGATGGAAGCATTTAGTTTGATTGATACCTGAGATCCAGATTTACAAAGAAGTGACATTGAGAAATTGGAGATTCAGTTGAATGAGGTGAATATAGAAATGAACAGATTTTTTGTAGCTGGTAGAATGATGTAGATAGGCATTATAAATTAATACGAGATAGCGAGTTTGATGTAAATGGAGAAGTTTCCATATTCAGAGAGGGAGCAGAAGCTCCAAGCAACAAATTTCATGAAATTGACAGACTTTCCATACATGGGGAATGAGAAATATCTGCAGATAGAGAAAATGCCAGAATTTGATCAAATGCGGGAAATTGATGTTTGGCTTAATACAGAGAGCCACGTTTACTTCAATTGCAGGATTTGCAAAACTGACGTTGTGCTGAATGTAGAGGATCTGGGAATGTGCAGAATAAGATTAATTGGAAGAAACTGAGTACTTGCTAGATACAGAGACACAGACTTGTTGAAAGATTGAGAAATGGAGTAGCTGAACGTTATATTGCACAATGAACATTTGGAAATGTTTGTATTGTTAGAAATTATAGATGGGCTGTCGAAATTATTGAAGGTGCAGTAATTGTTGGAATGGAGAAATGTATACATTCGTGGAAGAGATGATGATTCATTTACGAATTTCATGCAAATGTGAGATTTTACTAATATTGGGAATGAAATATATCTGCAAATATGGAAAATGCTTCAATTTGCTTAATGCTAGGAATTCTGGTGATGAGAATGTAGGATTCATGGAAATGAAGTAAATGGCGAAATGGGAGTTATGGTGAATGCGGAGAATCTGCAAATGTGCTGAATCAGACAAATTGATGGAGGCATTTAGTTTGATTGATACCCGAGAACCAGATTTGCTAACAAGTGAAATTGAGAAATTTTAGGTGCAGGTGAATGAGGAGAAGATAGAAATGAGGAGATTTCATGAAGCTGCTAGAATGAATTAGATAGGCAGTAGGAATTAATACGAGATATGGAGTTTGATGTAAATGGAGAAATGTCGACATTCAAAGAGGGAGCAGAAGCTACAAGCAACAGATTTCATGAAAATGACTGATTTTTCATAAATGAGGAATGAGATATATCTGCAGATAGAGAAAGTGCCAGAATTTGAGCAACTGCGGGAAATTGATGTTTCGCTTAATACAGAGAGCCACGTTTACTTCAATTGCAGGATTTGTAGAAATTGACGTTCTGCTGAATGCAGAGATGCTGGGAATGTGCAGAATACGATTAATTGGAAGAAGCTGAGTACTTTCTACATACAGAGACCACTGACTTGTTGAAAGATTGAGAAATGGTGTAGCTGAACCTAATATTGTACAGTGAACATTTGGAAATGTTTGTATTGTTAGAAATTGAGACATTACTGTAGATGGGCTGGGGGAATTACTGAACGTGTAGCAATTGTTTGAATGGAGAAATATGTACATTCGTTGCAAGAGAAGATGATACATTTACGAAATCCATGGAAATGTGAGATTGTACTAATCTTGGGAATGAAATATATCTGCAAATAGGGAAAATGCTTCGATTTGCTTAATGCTAGAAATTGAAGTGATAAGATCGTAGGTTTCCTGGAATTGAAGGAAATGGCGAAATGGGAGTTATGGTGAATGCGGAGAATCTGCAAATGTGCTGAATCAGACAAATTGATAAGGTATTTAGTTTGATTGATACCCGAGAACCAGCTTTGCTAACAAGTCAAATTGGGAAATTGTACTTGCAGGTGAATGAGGAGAAGATAGAAATGAGGAGATTTTATGAAGCTGGTAGAATGATTTAGAAAAGCAGTAAGAATTAATACGAGATAACGAGTTTGATGTAAATGGAGAAATTTCGACATTCAAAGAGGGAGCAGAAGCTACAGTCAACAAATTTCTTGGAAATGTCAGATTTTGCATACATGGTGAATGTGAAACATCTGCAGATAGAGTAAAGGCCAGAATTTATCAACTGCGGCAAATTGATGTTTGGCTTAATACTGGGAGTCATGTTTGCTTCAATTGCAGCATTTGTAGAAATTGACGTTCTGCTGAATGCAGAAAAGCTGGGAATGTGCAGAATAAGATTAATTGGTAGAATCTGAGTACTTGCTAGATACAGAGACACTGACTTGTTGAAAGATTGAGAAATGGAGTAGCTGAACGTTATATTCTACAATGAACATTTGGAAATGTTTGTATTGTTAGAAATTGAGACATTACTGTAGATGAGCTGGAGAAATTATTCAAGGTGCAGTAATTGTTTGAATGGACAAATATGTACATTCGTTGCAAGAGAAGATGATACATTTACGAAATTCATGGAAATGTGAGATTGTACTAATCTTGGGAATGGAATATATCTGCAAATAGGGAAAATGCTTCGATTTGTTTCATGCTAGAAATTGAGGTGATAAGATCGTAGGTTTCCTGGAATTGAAGGAAATGGCGAAATGGGAGTTATGGTGAATGCGGAGAATCTGCAAATGTGCTGAATCAGACAAATTGATAAGGTATTTAGTTTGATTGATACCCGAGAACCAGCTTTGCTAACAAGTCAAATTGGGAAATTGTACTTGCAGGTGAATGAGGAGAAGATAGAAATGAGGAGATTTTATGAAGCTAGTAGAATGCTTTAGATAGGCAGTAGGAATTAATACCAGTTAACGAGTTTGATGTAAATGGAGAAATTTCGACATTCAAAGAGGGAGCAGAAGCTACAGTCAACAAATTTCTTGGAAATGTCAGATTTTGCATACATGAGGAATGAAATATATCTGCAGATAGAGAAAATGCCAGAATTTGTTCAACTGCGGCAAATTGATGTTTGGCTTAATACTGAGAGTCACGTTTGCTTCAATTGCAGGATTTGGAGAAATATACTTGGTGCTGAATGCAGAGAAGCTGGGAATGTGCAGAATAAGATTAATTGGAAGAATCTGAGTACTTGCTAGATACAGAGACACTGACTTGTTGAAAGATTGAGAAATGGAGTAGCTGAACGTTATATTCTACAATGAACATTTGGAAATGTTTGTATTGTTAGAAATTGAGACATTACTGTAGATGGGCTGGAGAAATTATTCAAGGTGCAGTAATTGTTTGAATGGACAAATATGTCCATTCGTTGCAAGAGAAGATGATACATTTACGAAATCCATGGAAATGTGAGATTGTACTAATCTTGGGAATGAAATATATCTGCAAATAGGGAAAATGCTTCGATTTGCTTAATGCTAGAAATTGAGGTGAAAAGATCGTAGGTTTCCTGGAATTGAAGGAAATGGCGAAATGGGAGTTATGGTGAATGCGGAGAATCTGCAAATGTGCTGAATCAGACAAATTGATAAGGTATTTAGTTTGATTGATACCCGAGAACCAGCTTTGCTAACAAGTCAAATTGGGAAATTGTACTTGCAGGTGAATGAGGAGAAGATAGAAATGAGGAGATTTTATGAAGCTGCTAGAATGATTTAGATAGGCAGTAAGAATTAATACCAGATAACGAGTTTGATGTAAATGGAGAAATGTCGACATTCAAAGAGGGAGCAGAAGCTACAGTCAACAAATTTCTTGGAAATGTCAGATTTTGCATAGATGGTGAATGTGAAACATCTGCAGATAGAGAAAATGCCAGAATTGATCAACTGCGGCAAATTGATGTTTGGCTTAATACTGGGAGTCATGTTTGCTTCAATTGCAGCATTTGTAGAAATTGACGTTGTGCTGAATGCAGAGAAGCTGGGAATGTGCAGAATAAGATTAATTGGAAGAATCTGAGTACTTGCTAGATACAGAGACACTGACTTGTTGAAAGATTGAGAAATGGAGTAGCTGAACGTTATATTCTACAATGAACATTTGGAAATGTTTGTATTGTTAGAAATTGAGACATTACTGTAGATGGGCTGGAGAAATTATTCAAGGTGCAGTAATTGTTTGAATGGACAAATATGTCCATTCGTTGCAAGAGAAGATGATACATTTACGAAATTCATGGAAATGTGAGATTGTACTAATCTTGGGAATGAAATATATCTGCAAATAGGGAAAATGCTTCGATTTGTTTCATGCTAGAAATTGAGGTGATAAGATCGTAGGTTTCCTGGAATTGAAGGAAATGGCGAAATGGGAGTTATGGTGAATGCGGAGAATCTGCAAATGTGCTGAATCAGACAAATTGATAAGGTATTTAGTTTGATTGATACCCGAGAACCAGCTTTGCTAACAAGTCAAATTGGGAAATTGTACTTGCAGGTGAATGAGGAGAAGATAGAAATGAGGAGATTTTATGAAGCTGGTAGAATGCTTTAAATAGGCAGTAGGAATTAATACCAGTTAACGAGTTTGATGTAAATGGAGAAATGTCGACATTCAAAGAGGGAGCAGAAGCTACAGTCAACAAATTTCTTGGAAATGTCAGATTTTGCATACATGAGGAATGAAATATATCTGCAGATAGAGAAAATACCAGAATTTGTTCAACTGCGGCAAATTTATGTTTGGCTTAATACTGAGAGTCACATTTGCTTCAATTGCAGGATTTGGAGATATATACTTGGTGCTGAATGCAGAGAAGCTGGGAATGTGCAGAATAAGATTAATTGGAAGAATCTGAGTACTTGCTAGATACAGAGACCCTGACTAGTTGAAAGATTGAGAAATGGAGAAGCTGCACGTTATATTGCACAATGAACATTTGGAAATGTATGTATTGTTAGAAATTCAGAAATTACTGTAGATGGGCTGGCGAAATTTTTGACGGTGCAGTCATTGTTTGAATCGAGAAATGTATACATTCGTTGGAAGAGAAGATGATTCTTTAACGAATTTCATGCAAATGTGAGATTTTACTAACCTTCGGGATGAATTATATCTGCAAATATTGAAAATGCTTCGATTTGCTTAATGCTAGAAATTCAAGTGAAGAGAACGTAGAGAAATGTTTGCAGGAATTGAAGGAAATGCTGAAATGGGAGTTATGGTGAATGCGGAGAATCTGGAAATGTGCTGAATCAGCCAAATTGATGGAAGCATTTAGTTTGATTGATACCTGAGGACCAGATTTACAAAGAAGTGACATTGAGAAATCGGAGATTCAGTTGAATGAGGTGAATATAGAAATGAGGAGATTTTTTGTAGATGGTAGAATGATGTAGATAGGCAGTAAGAATTAATACGAGATAGCGAGTTTGATGTAAATGGAGAAGTTTCCACATTCAGAGAGGGAGCAGAAGCTCCAAACAACAAATATCATGAAAATGACAGATTTTCCATATATGGGGAATGAGAATTATCTGCAGATAGAGAAAATGCCAGAATTTGATCAAATGCGGGAAATTGATGTGTGGCTTAATACAGAGAGCCACATTTACTTCAATTGCAGGATTTGGAGAAATTGACGTTGTGCTGAATGTAGAGGATCTGGGAATGTGCAGAATAAGATTAATTGGAAGAAACTGAGTACTTGCTAGATACAGAGACACAGACTTGTTGAAAGATTGAGAAATGGAGTAGCTGAACGTTATATTGCACAATGAACATTTGGAAATGTTTGTATTGTTAGAAATTATAGATGGGCTGTCGAAATTATTGAAGGTGCAGTAATTGTTGGAATGGAGAAATGTATACATTAGTGGAAGAGATGATGATTCATTTACGAATTTCATGCAAATGTGAGATTTTACTAATATTGGGAATGAAATATATCTGCAAATATGGAAAATGCTTCAATTTGCTTAATGCTAGGAATTCTGGTGATGAGAATGTAGGATTCCTGGAAATGAAGTAAATGGCGAAATGGGAGTTATGGTGAATGCGGAGAATCTGCAAATGTGCTGAATCAGACAAATTGATGGAGGCATTTAGTTTGATTGATACCCGAGAACCAGATTTGCTAACAAGTGACATTGAGAAATTTTAGGTGCAGGTGAATGAGGAGAAGATAGAAATGAGGAGATTTCATGAAGCTGCTAGAATGAATTAGATAGGCAGTAGGAATTAATACGAGATATGGAGTTTGATGTAAATGGAGAAATGTCGACATTCAAAGAGGGAGCAGAAGCTACAGTCAACAAATTTCTTGGAAATGTCAGATTTTGCATACATGGTGAATGTGAAACATCTGCAGATAGAGTAAAGGCCAGAATTGATCAACTGCGGCAAATTGATGTTTGGCTTAATACTGGGAGTCATGTTTGCTTCAATTGCAGCATTTGGACAAATTGACGTTGTGCTGAATGCAGAAAAGCTGGGAATGTGCAGAATAAGATTAATTGGAAGAATCTGAGAACTTGCTAGATACAGAGACACTGACTTGTTGAAAGATTGAGAAATGGAGTAGCTGAACGTTATATTCTACAATGAACATTTGGAAATGTTTGTATTGTTAGAAATTGAGACATTACTGTAGATGGGCTGGAGAAATTATTCAAGGTGCAGTAATTGTTTGAATGGACAAATATGTACATTCGTTGCAAGAGAAGATGATACATTTACGAAATTCATGGAAATGTGAGATTGTACTAATCTTGGGAATGGAATATATCTGCAAATAGGGAAAATGCTTCGATTTGTTTCATGCTAGAAATTGAGGTGATAAGATCGTAGGTTTCCTGGAATTGAAGGAAATGGCGAAATGGGAGTTATGGTGAATGCGGAGAATCTGCAAATGTGCTGAATCAGACAATTTGATAAGGTATTTAGTTTGATTGATACCCGAGAACCAGCTTTGCTAACAAGTCAAATTGGGAAATTGTACTTGCAGGTGAATGAGGAGAAGATAGAAATGAGGAGATTTTATGAAGCTGGTAGAATGCTTTAGATAGGCAGTAGGTATTAATACCAGTTAACGAGTTTGATGTAAATGGAGAAATTTCGACATTCAAAGAGGGAGCAGAAGCTACAGTCAACAAATTTCTTGGAAATGTCAGATTTTGCATACATGAGGAATGAAATATATCTGCAGATAGAGAAAATGCCAGAATTTGTTCAACTGCGGCAAATTTATGTTTGGCTTAATACTGAGAGTCACGTTTGCTTCAATTGCAGGATTTGGAGAAATATACTTGGTGCTGAATGCAGAGAAGCTGGGAATGTGCAGAATAAGATTAATTGGAAGAATCTGAGTACTTGCTAGATACAGAGACACTGACTTGTTGAAAGATTGAGAAATGGAGTAGCTGAACGTTATATTCTACAATGAACATTTGGAAATGTTTGTATTGTTAGAAATTGAGACATTACTGTAGATGGGCTGGTGGAATTACTGAAGGTGTAGCAATTGTTTGAATGGAGAAATATGTACATTCGTTGCAAGAGAAGATGATACATTTACGAAATCCATGGAAATGTGAGATTGTACTAATCTTGGGAATGAAATATATCTGCAAATAGGGAAAATGCTTCGATTTGCTTAATGCTAGAAATTGAGGTGATAAGATCGTAGGTTTCCTGGAATTGAAGGAAATGGCGAAATGGGAGTTATGGTGAATGCGGAGAATCTGCAAATGTGCTGAATCAGACAAATTGATAAGGTATTTAGTTTGATTGATACCCGAGAACCAGCTTTGCTAACAAGTCAAATTGGGAAATTGTACTTGCAGGTGAATGAGGAGAAGATAGAAATGAGGAGACTTTATGAAGCTGGTAGAATGATTTAGAAAAGCAGTAAGAATTAATACGAGATAACGAGTTTGATGTAAATGGAGAAATGTCGACATTCAAAGAGGGAGCAGAAGCTACAGTCAACAAATTTCTTGGAAATGTCAGATTTTGCATACGTGGTGAATGTGAAACATCTGCAGATAGAGTAAAGGCCAGAATTGATCAACTGCGGCAAATTGATGTTTGGCTTAATACTGGGAGTCATGTTTGCTTCAATTGCAGCATTTGGACAAATTGACGTTGTGCTGAATGCAGAAAAGCTGGGAATGTGCAGAATAAGATTAATTGGAAGAATCTGAGAACTTGCTAGATACAGAGACACTGACTTGTTGAAAGATTGAGAAATGGAGTAGCTGAACGTTATATTCTACAATGAACATTTGGAAATGTTTGTATTGTTAGAAATTGAGACATTACTGTAGATGGGCTGGAGAAATTATTCAAGGTGCAGTAATTGTTTGAATGGACAAATATTCGTTGCAAGACAAGATGATACATTTACGAAATTCATGGAAATGTGAGATTGTACTATTCTTGGGAATGGAATATATCTGCAAATAGGGAAAATGCTTCGATTTGTTTCATGCTAGAAATTGAGGTGATAAGATCGTAGGTTTCCTGGAATTGAAGGAAATGGCGAAATGGGAGTTATGGTGAATGCGGAGAATCTGCAAATGTGCTGAATCAGACAATTTGATAAGGTATTTAGTTTGATTGATACCCGAGAACCAGCTTTGCTAACAAGTCAAATTGGGAAATTGTACTTGCAGGTGAATGAGGAGAAGATAGAAATGAGGAGATTTTATGAAGCTGGTAGAATGCTTTAGATAGGCAGTAGGAATTAATACCAGTTAACGAGTTTGATGTAAATGGAGAAATGTCGACATTCAAAGAGGGAGCAGAAGCTACAGTCAACAAATTTCTTGGAAATGTCAGATTTTGCATACATGAGGAATGAAATATATCTGCAGATAGAGAAAATGCCAGAATTTGTTCAACTGCGGCAAATTTATGTTTGGCTTAATACTGAGAGTCACGTTTGCTTCAATTGCAGGATTTGGAGAAATATACTTGGTGCTGAATGCAGAGAAGCTGGGAATGTGCAGAATAAGATTAATTGGAAGAATCTGAGTACTTGCTAGATACAGAGACACTGACTTGTTGAAAGATTGAGAAATGGAGTAGCTGAACGTTATATTCTACAATGAACATTTGGAAATGTTTGTATTGTTAGAAATTGTGACATTACTGTAGATGGGCTGGAGAAATTATTCAAGGTGCAATAATTGTTTGAATGGACAAATATGTACATTCGTTGCAAGAGAAGATGATACATTTACGAAATTCATGGAAATGTGAGATTGTACTAATCTTGGGAATGACATATATCTGCAAATAGGGAAAATGCTTCGATTTGTTTCATGCTAGAAATTGAGGTGATAAGATCGTAGGTTTCCTGGAATTGAAGGAAATGGCGAAATGGGAGTTATGGTGAATGCGGAGAATCTGCAAATGTGCTGAATCAGACAAATTGATAAGGTATTTAGTTTGATTGATACCCGAGAACCAGCTTTGCTAACAAGTCAAATTGGGAAATTGTTCTTGCAGGTGAATGAGGAGAAGATAGAAATGAGGAGATTTCATGAAGCTGCTAGAATGAATTAGATAGGCAGTAGGAATTAATACGAGATATGGAGTTTGATGTAAATGGAGAAATGTCGACATTCAAAGAGGGAGCAGAAGCTACAAGCAACAGATTTCATGAAAATGACTGATTTTGCATAAATGAGGAATGAGATACATCTGCAGATAGAGAAAATGCCAGAATTTGAGCAACTGCGGGAAATTGATGTTTCGCTTAATACAGAGAGCCACGTTTACTTCAATTGCAGGATTTGTAGAAATTGACGTTCTGCTGAAAGCAGAGAAGCTGGGAATGTGCAGAATACGATTAATTGGAAGAAGCTGAGTACTTTCTACATACAGAGACCACTGACTTGTTGAAAGATTGAGAAATGGTATAGCTGAACCTAATATTGTACAGTGAACATTTGGAAATGTTTGTATTGTTAGAAATTGAGACATTACTGTAGATGGGCTGGTGAAATTACTGAAGGTGTAGCAATTGTTTGAATGGAGAAATATGTACATTCGTTGCAAGAGAAGATGATACATTTACGAAATCCATGGAAATGTGAGATTGTACTAATCTTGGGAATGAAATATATCTGCAAATAGGGAAAATGCTTCGATTTGCTTAATGCTAGAAATTGAGGTGAAAAGATCGTAGGTTTCCTGGAATTGAAGGAAATGGCGAAATGGGAGTTATGGTGAATGCGGAGAATCTGCAAATGTGCTGAATCAGACAAATTGATAAGGTATTTAGTTTGATTGATACCCGAGAACCAGCTTTGCTAACAAGTCAAATTGGGAAATTGTACTTGCAGGTGAATGAGGAGAAGATAGAAATGAGGAGATTTTATGAAGCTGCTAGAATGATTTAGATAGGCAGAAAGAATTAATACCAGATAACGAGTTTGATGTAAATGGAGAAATGTCGACATTCAAAGAGGGAGCAGAAGCTACAGTCAACAAATTTCTTGGAAATGTCAGATTTTGCATAGATGGTGAATGTGAAACATCTGCAGATAGAGTAAAGGCCAGAATTGATCAACTGCGGCAAATTGATGTTTGGCTTAATACTGGGAGTCATGTTTGCTTCAATTGCAGCATTTGTAGAAATTGACGTTCTGCTGAATGCAGAAAAGCTGGGAATGTGCAGAATAGGATTAATTGGAAGAATCTGAGTACTTGCTAGATACAGAGACACTGACTTGTTGAAAGATTGAGAAATGGAGTAGCTGAACGTTATATTCTACAATGAACATTTGGAAATGTTTGTTTTGTTAGAAATTGAGACATTACTGTAGATGGGCTGGAGAAATTATTCAAGGTGCAATAATTGTTTGAATGGACAAATATGTACATTCGTTGCAAGAGAAGATGATACATTTACGAAATTCATGGAAATGTGAGATTGTACTAATCTTGGGAATGAAATATATCTGCAAATAGGGAAAATGCTTCGATTTGTTTCATGCTAGAAATTCTGTTGATGAGAAAGTAGGATTCCTGGAAATGAAGTAAATGGCGAAATGGGAGTTATGGTGAATGCGGAGAATCTGCAAATGTGCTGAATCAGACAAATTGATAAGGTATTTAGTTTGATTGATACCCGAGAACCAGCTTTGCTAACAAGTCAAATTGGGAAATTGTACTTGCAGGTGAATGAGGAGAAGATAGAAATGAGGAGATTTTATGAAGCTGGTAGAATGATTTAGATAGGCAGTAAGAATTAATACGAGATAACGAGTTTGATGTAAATGGAGAAATGTCGACATTCAAAGAGGGAGCAGAAGCTAAAGTCAACAAATTTCTTGGAAATGTCAGATTTTGCATAGAAGGTGAATGTGAAACATCTGCAGATAGAGTAAATGCCAGAATTGATCAACTGCGGCAAATTGATGTTTGGCTTAATACTGGGAGTCATGTTTGCTTCAATTGCAGCATTTGTAGAAATTGACGTTGTGCTGAATGCAGAAAAGCTTGGAATGTGCAGAATAAGATTAATTGGAAGAATCTGAGTACTTGCTAGATACAGAGACACTGACTTGTTGAAAGATTGAGAAATGGAGTAGCTGAACGTTATATTCTACAATGAACATTTGGAAATGTTTGTATTGTTAGAAATTGAGACATTACTGTAGATGGGCTGGAGAAATTATTGAAGGTGCAGTCATTGTTTGAATGGAGAAATGTATACATTCGTTGGAGGAGAAGATGATTCTTTTACGAATTTCATGCAAATGTGAGATTTAACTAACCTTGGGAATGAAATATATCTGCAAATATGGAAAATGCTTCGAATTGCTTAATGCTAGAAATTCAAGTGAAGAGAACGTAGAGAAATGTTTGCTGGAATTGAAGGAAATGCTGAAATGGGAGTTATGGTGAATGCGGAGAATCTGGAAATGTGCTGAATCAGCCAAATTGATGGAAGCATTTAGTTTGATTGATACCTGAGAACCAGATTTACAAAGAAGTGACATTGAGAAATTGGAGATTCAGTTGAATGAGGTGAATATAGAAATGAAGAGATTTTTTGTAGCTGGTAGAATGTAGATAGGCAGAAAGAATTAATACGAGATAGCGAGTTTGATGTAAATGGAGAAGTTTCGACATTCAGAGAGGGAGCAGAAGCTCGAAGCAACAAGTTTCATGAGAATGACAGATTTTCCATACATGGGGAATGAGAAATATCTGCAGATAGAGAAAATGCCAGAATTTGATCAAATGCGGGAAATTGATGTGTGGCTTAATACAGAGAGCCACGTTTACTTCAATTGCAGGATTTGTAGTAATTGACGTTCTGCTGAATGCAGAGATGCTGGGAATGTGCAGAATACGATTAATTGGAAGAAGCTGAGTTCTTTCTACATACAGCGACCTCTGACTTGTTGAAAGATTGAGAAATGGAGTAGCTGAACGTAATATTGCACAATGAACATTTGGAAATGTTTGTATTGTTAGAAATTATAGATGGGCTGTCGAAATTATTGAAGGTGCAGTAATTGTTGGAATGGAGAAATGTATACATTCGTGGAAGAGATGATGATTCATTTACGAATTTCATGCAAATGTGAGATTTTACTAATATTGGGAATGAGATATATCTGCAAATATGGAAAATGCTTCGATTTGCTTAATGCTAGAAATTCTGGTGATGAGAATGTAGGATTCCTGGAAATGAAGTAAATGGCGAAATGGGAGTTATGGTGAATGCGGAGAATCTGCAAATGTGCTGAATCAGACAAATTGATGGAGGCATTTAGTTTGATTGATACCCGAGAACCAGATTTGCTAACAAGTGACTTTGAGAAATTTTAGGTGCAGGTGAATGAGGAGAAGATAGAAATGAGGAGATTTCATGAAGCTGCTAGAATGAATTAGATAGGCAGTAGGAATTAATACGAGATATGGAGTTTGACGTAAATGGAGAAATGTCGACATTCAAAGAGGGAGCAGAAGCTACAAGCAACAGATTTCATGAAAATGACTGATTTTGCATAAATGAGGAATGAGATATATCTGCAGATAGAGAAAATGCCAGAATTTGATCAACTGCGGGAAATTGATGTTTCGCTTAATACAGAGAGCCACGTCTACTTCAATTGCAGGATTTGTAGAAATTGACGTTCTGCTGAATGCAGAGAAGCTGGGAATGTGCAGAATACGATTAATTGGAAGAAGCTGAGTACTTTCTACATACAGAGTCCACTGACTTGTTGAAAGATTGAGAAATGGTGTAGCTGAACCTAATATTGTACAGTGAACATTTGGAAATGTTTGTATTGTTAGAAATTGAGACATTACTGTAGATGGGCTGGTGAAATTACTGAAGGTGTAGCAATTGTTTGAATGGAGAAATATGTACATTCGTTGCAAGAGACGATGATACATTTACGAAATCCATGGAAATGTGAGATTGTACTACTCTTGGGAATGCAATATATCTGCAAATAGGGAAAGTGCTTCGATTTGTTTCATGCTAGAAATTGAGGTGATAAGATCGTAGGTTTCCTGGAATTGAAGGAAATGGCGAAATGGGAGTTATGGTGAATGCGGAGAATCCGCAAATGTGCTGAATCAGACAAATTGATAAGGTATTTAGTTTGATTGATACCCGAGAACCAGCTTTGCTAACAAGTCAAATTGGGAAACTGTACTTGCAGGTGAATGAGGAGAAGATAGAAATGAGGAGATTTTATGAAGCTGGTAGAATGATTTAGATAGGCAGTAGGAATTAATACAAGATAACGAGTTTGATGTAAATGGAGAAATTTCGACATTCAAAGAGGGAGCAGAAGCTACAGTCAACAAATTTCTTGGAAATGTCAGATTTTGCATACATGAGGAATGAAATATATCTGCAGATAGAGAAAATGCCAGAATTTGTTCAACTGCGGCAAATTTATGTTTGGCTTAATACTGAGAGTCACGTTTGTTTCAATTGCAGGATTTGGAGAAATATACGTGGTGCTGAATGCAGAGAAGCTGGGAATGTGCAGAATAAGATTAATTGGAAAAATCTGAGTACTTGCTAGATACAGAGACCCTGACTAGTTGAAAGATTGAGAAATGGAGTAGCTGCACGTTATATTGCACAATGAACATTTGGAAATGTTTGTATTGTTAGAAATTCAGAAATTACTGTAGATGGGCTGGCGAAATTGTTGAAGGTGCAGTCATTGTTTGAATGGAGAAATGTATACATTCGTTGGAGGAGAAGATGATTCATTTACGAATTTCGTGCAAATGTGAGATTTTACTAACCTTGGGGATGAAATATATCTGCAAATATGGAAAATGCTTCGATTTGCTTAATGCTAGAAATTCAAGTGAAGAGAACGTAGAGAAATGTTTGCTGGAATTGAAGGAAATGCTGAAATGGGAGTTATGGTGAATGCGGAGAATCTGGAAATGTGCTGAATCAGTCAAATTGATGGAAGCATTTAGTTTGATTGATACCTGAGAACCAGATTTACAAAGAAGTGACATTGAGAAATTGGAGATTCAGTTGAATGAGGTGAATATAGAAATGAAGAGATTTTTTGTAGCTGGTAGAATGTAGATAGGCAGAAAGAATTAATACGAGATAGCGAGTTTGATGTAAATGGAGAAGTTTCGACATTCAGAGAGGGAGCAGAAGCTCCAAGCAACAAATTTCATGAAAATGACAGATTTTCCATACATGGGGAATGAGAAATATCTGCAGATAGAGAAAATGCCAGAATTTGATCAAATGCGGGAAATTGATGTGTGGCTTAATACAGAGAGCCACGTTTACTTCAATTGCAGGATTTGGAGAAATTGACGTTGTGCTGAATGTAGAGTATCTGGGAATGTGCAGAATAAGATTAATTGGAAGAAACTGAGTACTTGCTAGATACAGAGACACAGTCTTGTTGAAAGATTGAGAAATGGAGTAGCTGAACGTTATATTGCACAATGAACATTTGGAAATGTTTGTATTGTTAGAAATTATAGATGGGCTGTCGAAATTATTGAAGGTGCAGTAATTGTTGGAATGGAGAAATGTATACATTCGTGGAAGAGATGATGATTCATTTACGAAATTCATGGAAATATGAGATTTTACTAATCTTGGGAATGAAATATATCTGCAAATAGGGAAAGTGCTTCGATTTGTTTCATGCTAGAAATTGAGGTGATAAGATCGTAGGTTTCCTGGAATTGAAGGAAATGGCGAAATGGTAGTTATGGTGAATGCGGAGAATCCGCAAATGTGCTGAATCAGACAAATTGATAAGGTATTTAGTTTGATTGATACCCGAGAACCAGCTTTCCAACAAGTCAAATTGGGAAACTGTACTTGCAGGTGAATGATGAGAAGATAGAAATGAGGAGATTTTATGAAGCTGGTAGAATGATTTAGATAGGCAGTAGGAATTAATACGAGATAACGAGTTTGATGTAAATGGAGAAATGTCGACATTCAAAGAGGGAGCAGAAGCTACAGTCAACAGATTTCTTGGAAATGTCATTCTTTGCATACATGGTGAATGTGAGACATCTGCAGATAGAGTAAAGGCCAGAATTGATCAACTGCGGCAAATTGATGTTTGGCTTAATACTGGGAGTCATGTTTGCTTCAATTGCAGCATTTGTAGAAATTGACGTTGTGCTGAATGCAGAAAAGCTGGGAATGTGCAGAATAAGATTAATTGGAAGAATCTGAGTACTTGCTAGATACAGAGACACTGACTTGTTGAAAGATTGAGAAATGGAGTAGCTGAACGTTATATTCTACAATGAACATTTGGAAATGATTGTATTGTTGGAAATTGAGACATTACTGTAGATGGGCTGGAGAAATTATTCAAGGTGCAATAATTGTTTGAATGGACAAATATGTCCATTCGTTGCAAGAGAAGATGATACATTTACGAAATTCATGCAAATGTGAGATTTTACTAATATTGGGAATGAAATATATCTGCAAATAGGGAAAATGCTTCGATTTGTTTCATGCTAGAAATTCTGGTGATGAGAATGTAGGATTCCTGGAAATGAAGTAAATGGCGAAATGGGAGTTATGGTGAATGCGGAGCATCTGCAAATGTGCTGAATCAGACAAATTGATGGAGGTATTTAGTTTGATTGATACCCGAGAACCAGATTTGCTAACAAGTGAAATTGAGAAATTTTAGGTGCAGGTGAATGAGGAGAAGATAGAAATGAGGAGATTTCATGAAGCTGCTAGAATGAATTAGATAGGCAGTAGGAATTAATACGAGATATGGAGTTTGATGTAAATGGAGAAATGTCGACATTCAAAGAGGGAGCAGAAGCTACAAGCAACAGATTTCATGAAAATGACTGATTTTGCATAAATGAGGATTGAGATATATCTGCAGATAGAGAAAATGCCAGAATTTAATCAACTGCGGGAAATTGATGTTTCGCTTAATACAGAGAGCCACGTTTACTTCAATTGCAGGATTTGTAGAAATTGACGTTCTGCTGAATGCAGAGAAGCTGGGAATGTGCAGAATACGATTAATTGGAAGAAGCTGAGTACTTTCTACATACAGAGACCACTGACTTGCTGAAAGATTGAGAAATGGTATAGCTGAACCTAATATTGTACAGTGAACATTTGGAAATGTTTGTATTGTTAGAAATTGAGACATTACTGTAGATGGGCTGGTGAAATTACTGAAGGTGTAGCAATTGTTTGAATGGAGAATATGTACATTCGTTGCAAGAGAAGATGATACATTTACGAAATCCATGGAAATGTGAGATTGTACTAATCTTGGGAATGAAATATATCTGCGAATAGGGAAAATGCTTCGATTTGCTTAATGCTAGAAATTGAGGTGAAAAGATCGTAGGTTTCCTGGAATTGAAGGATATGGCGAAATGGGAGTTATGGTGAATGCGGAGAATCTGCAAATGTGCTGAATCAGACAAATTGATAAGGTATTTAGTTTGATTGATACCCGAGAACCAGCTTTGCTAACAAGTCAAATTGGGAAATTGTACTTGCAGGTGAATGAGGAGAAGATAGAAATGAGGAGATTTTATGAAGCTGGTAGAATGATTTAGATAGGCAGTAGGAATTAATACGAGATAACGAGTTTGATGTAAATGGAGAAATTTCGACATTCAAAGAGGGAGCAGAAGCTACAGTCAACAAATTTCTTGGAAATGTCAGATTTTGCATACATGAGGAATGAAATATATCTGCAGATAGAGAAAATGCCAGAATTTGTTCAACTGCGGCAAATTTATGTTTGGCTTAATACTGAGAGTCACGGTTGCTTCAATTGCAGGATTTGGAGAAATATACTTGGTGCTGAGTGCAGAGAAGCTGGGAATGTGCAGAATAAGATTAATTGGAAGAAGCTGAGTACTTGCTAGATACAGAGACACTGACTTGTTGAAAGATTGAGAAATGGAGTAGCTGAACGTTATATTCTACAATGAACATTTGGAAATGTTTGTATTGTTAGAAATTGAGACATTACTGTAGATGGGCTGGTGAAATTACCGAAGGTGTAGCAATTGATTGAATGGAGAAATATGTACATTCGTTGCAAGAGAAGATGATACATTTACGAAATCCATGGAAATGTGAGATTGTACTAATCTTGGGAATGAAATATATCTGCAAATAGGGAAAATGCTTCGATTTGCTTAATGCTAGAAATTGAGGTGAAAAGATCGTAGGTTTCCTGGAATTGAAGGAAATGGCGAAATGGGAGTTATGGTGAATGCGGAGAATCTGCAAATGTGCTGAATCAGACAAATTGATAAGGTATTTAGTTTGATTGATACCCGAGAACCAGCTTTGCTAACAAGGCAAATTGGGAAATTGTACTTGCAGGTGAATGAGGAGAAGATAGAAATGAGGAGATTTTATGAAGCTGCTAGTATGATTTAGATAGGCAGTAAGAATTAATACCAGATAACGAGTTTGATGTAAATGGAGAAATGTCGACATTCAAAGAGGGAGCAGAAGCTACAGTCAACAAATTTCTTGGAAATGTCAGATTTTGCATAGAAGGTGAATGTGAAACATCTGCAGATAGAGTAAATGCCAGAATTGATCAACTGCGGAAAATTGATGTTTGGCTTAATACTGGGAGTCATGTTTGCTTCAATTGCAGCATTTGTAGAAATTGACGTTGTGCTGAATGCAGAAAAGCTTGGAATGTGCAGAATAAGATTAATTGGAAGAATCTGAGTACTTGCTAGATACAGAGACACTGACTTGTTGATAGATTGAGAAATGGAGTAGCTGAACGTTATATTCTACAATGAACATTTGGAAATGTTTGTATTGTTAACAAATTGAGACATTACTGTAGATGGGCTGGAGAAATTATTCAAGGTGCAGTAATTGTTTGAATGGACAAATATGTACATTCGTTGCAAGAGAAGATGATACATTTACGAAATTCATGGAAATGTGAGATTGTACTAATCTTGGGAATGAAATATATCTGCAAATAGGGAAAATGCTTCGATTTGTTTCATGCTAGAAATTGAGGTGATAAGATCGTAGGTTTCCTGGAATTGAAGGAAATGGCGAAATGGGAGTTATGGTGAATGCGGAGAATCTGCAAATGTGCTGAATCAGGCAAATTGATAAGGTATTTAGTTTGATTGATACCCGAGAACCAGCTTTGCTAAGAAGTCAAATTGGGAAATTGTTCTTGCAGGTGAATGAGGAGAAGATAGAAATGAGGAGATTTTATGAAGCTGGTAGAATGATTTAGATAGGCAGTAGGAATTAATACGAGATATCGAGTTTGATGTAAATGGAGAAATTTCGACATTCAAAGAGGGAGCAGAAGCTACAGTCAACAAATTTCTTGGAAATGTCAGATTTTGCATACATGAGGAATGAAATATATCTGCAGATAGAGAAAATGCCAGAATTTGTTCAACTGCGGCAAATTTATGTTTGGCTTAATACTGAGAGTCACGTTTGCTTCAATTGCAGGATTTGGAGAAATATACTTGGTGCTGAATGCAGAGAAGCTGGGAATGTGCAGAATAAGATTAATTGGAAGAATCTGAGTACTTGCTAGATACAGAGACACTGACTTGTTGAAAGATTGAGAAATGGAGTAGCTGAACGTTATATTCTAGAATGAACATTTGGAAATGTTTGTATTGTTAGAAATTGAGACATTACTGTAGATGGGCTGGTGAAATTACTGAAGGTGTAGCAATTAATTGAATGGAGAAATATGTACATTCGTTGCAAGAGAAGATGATACATTTACGAAATCCATGGAAATGTGAGATTGTACTAATCTTGGGAATGAAATATATCTGCAAATAGGGAAAATGCTTCGATTTGCTTAATGCTAGAAATTGAGGTGAAAAGATCGTAGGTTTCCTGGAATTGAAGGAAATGGCGAAATGGGAGTTATGGTGAATGCGGAGAATCTGCAAATGTGCTGAATCAGACAAATTGATAAGGTATTTAGTTTGATTGATACCCGAGAACCAGCTTTGCTAACAAGTCAAATTGGGAAATTGTACTTGCAGGTGAATGAGGAGAAGATAGAAATGAGGAGATTTTATGAAGCTGCTAGAATGATTTAGATAGGCAGTAAGAATTAATACCAGATAACGAGTTTGATGTAAATGGAGAAATGTCGACATTCAAAGAGGGAGCAGAAGCTACAGTCAACAAATTTCTTGGAAATGTCAGATTTTGCATAGATGGTGAATGTGAAACATCTGCAGATAGAGTAAATGCCAGAATTGATCAACTGCGGCAAATTGATGTTTGGCTTAATACTGGGAGTCATGTTTGCTTCAATTGCAGCATTTGTAGAAATTGACGTTGTGCTGAATGCAGAAAAGCTGGGAATGTGCAGAATAAGATTAATTGGAAGAATCTGAGTACTTGCTAGATACAGAGACACTGACTTGTTGAAAGATTGAGAAATGGAGTAGCTGAACGTTATATTCTACAATGAACATTTGGAAATGTTTGTATTGTTAGAAATTGAGACATTACTGTAGATGGGCTGGAGAAATTATTCAAGGTGCAGTAATTGTTTGAATGGACAAATATGTACATTCGTTGCAAGAGAAGATGATACATTTACGAAATTCATGGAAATGTGAGATTGTACTAATCTTGGGAATGAAATATATCTGCAAATAGGGAAAATGCTTCGATTTGTTTCATGCTAGAAATTGAGGTGATAAGATCGTAGGTTTCCTGGAATTGAAGGAAATGGCGAAATGGGAGTTATGGTGAATGCGGAGAATCTGCAAATGTGCTGAATCAGACAAATTGATAAGGTATTTAGTTTGATTGATACCCGAGAACCAGCTTTGCTAACAAGTCAAATTGGGAAATTGTACTTGCAGGTGAATGAGGAGAAGATAGAAATGAGGAGATTTTATGAAGCTGGTAGATTGCTTTAGATAGGCAGTAGCAATTAATACCAGTTAACGAGTTTGATGTAAATGGAGAAATGTCGACATTCAAAGAGGGAGCAGAAGCTACAGTCAACAAATTTCTTGGAAATGTCAGATTTTGCATACATGAGGAATGAAATATATCTGCAGATAGAGAAAATACCAGAATTTGTTCAACTGCGGCAAATTTATGTTTTGCTTAATACTGAGAGTCACATTTGCTTCAATTGCAGGATTTGGAGATATATACTTGGTGCTGAATGCAGAGAAGCTGGGAATGTGCAGAATAAGATTAATTGGAAGAATCTGAGTACTTGCTAGATACAGAGACCCTGACTAGTTGAAAGATTGAGAAATGGAGTAGCTGCACGTTATATTGCACAATGAACATTTGGAAATGTATGTATTGTTAGAAATTCAGAAATTACTGTAGATGGGCTGGCGAAATTTTTGACGGTGCAGTCATTGTTTGAATCGAGAAATGTATACATTCGTTGGAAGAGAAGATGATTCTTTAACGAATTTCATGCAAATGTGAGATTTTACTAACCTTGGGGATGAATTATATCTGCAAATATTGAAAATGCTTCGATTTGCTTAATGCTAGAAATTCAAGTGAAGAGAACGTAGAGAAATGTTTGCAGGAATTGAAGGAAATGCTGAAATGGGAGTTATGGTGAATGCGGAGAATCTGCAAATGTGCTGAATCAGCCAAATTGATGGAAGCATTTAGTTTGATTGATACCTGAGGACCAGATTTACAAAGAAGTGACATTGAGAAATCGGAGATTCAGTTGAATGAGGTGAATATAGAAATGAGGAGATTTTTTGTAGATGGTAGAATGATGTAGATAGGCAGTAAGAATTAATACGAGATAGCGAGTTTGATGTAAATGGAGAAGTTTCCACATTCAGAGAGGGAGCAGAAGCTCCAAACAACAAATATCATGAAAATGACAGATTTTCCATATATGGGGAATGAGAATTATCTGCAGATAGAGAAAATGCCAGAATTTGATCAAATGCGGGAAATTGATGTGTGGCTTAATACAGAGAGCCACATTTACTTCAATTGCAGGATTTGGAGAAATTGACGTTGCGCTGAATGTAGAGGATCTGGGAATGTGCAGAATAAGATTAATTAGAAGAAACTGAGTACTTGCTAGATACAGAGACACAGACTTGTTGAAAGATTGAGAAATGGAGTAGCTGAACGTTATATTGCACAATGAACATTTGGAAATGTTTGTATTGTTAGAAATTATAGATGGGCTGTCGAAATTATTGAAGGTGCAGTAATTGTTGGAATGGAGAAATGTATACATTCGTGGAAGAGATGATGATTCATTTACGAATTTCATGCAAATGTGAGATTTTACTAATATTGGGAATGAAATATATCTGCAAATATGGAAAATGCTTCAATTTGCTTAATGCTAGGAATTCTGGTGATGAGAATGTAGGATTCCTGGAAATGAAGTAAATGGCGAAATGGGAGTTATGGTGAATGCGGAGAATCTGCAAATGTGCTGAATCAGACAAATTGATGGAGGCATTTAGTTTGATTGATACCCGAGAACCAGATTTGCTAACAAGTGACATTGAGAAATTTTAGGTGCAGGTGAATGAGGAGAAGATAGAAATGAGGAGATTTCATGAAGCTGCTAGAATGAATTAGATAGGCAGTAGGAATTAATACGAGATATGGAGTTTGATGTAAATGGAAAAATGTCGACATTCAAAGAGGGAGCAGAAGCTACAAGCAACAGATTTCATGAAAATGACTGATTTTTCATAAATGAGGAATGAGATATATCTGCAGATAGAGAAAGTGCCAGAATTTGAGCAACTGCGGGAAATTGATGTTTCGCTTAATACAGAGAGCCACGTTTACTTCAATTGCAGGATTTGTAGAAATTGACGTTCTGCTGAATGCAGAGAAGCTGGGAATGTGCAGAATACGATTAATTGGAAGAAGCTGAGTACTTTCTACATACAGAGACCACTGACTAGTTGAAAGATTGAGAAATGGTGTAGCTGAACCTAATATTGTACAGTGAACATTTGGAAATGTTTGTATTGTTAGAAATTGAGACATTACTGTAGATGGGCTGGTGGAATTACTGAAGGTGTAGCAATTGTTTGAATGGAGAAATATGTACATTCGTTGCAAGAGAAGATGATACATTTACGAAATCCATGGAAATGTGAGATTGTACTAATCTTGGGAATGAAATATATCTGCAAATAGGGAAAATGCTTCGATTTGCTTAATGCTAGAAATTGAGGTGATAAGATCGTAGGTTTCCTGGAATTGAAGGAAATGGCGAAATGGGAGTTATGGTGAATGCGGAGAATCTGCAAATGTGCTGAATCAGACAAATTGATAAGGTATTTAGTTTGATTGATACCCGAGAACCAGCTTTGCTATCAAGTCAAATTGGGAAATTGTACTTGCAGGTGAATGAGGAGAAGATAGAAATGAGGAGATTTTATGAAGCTGGTAGAATGATTTAGAAAAGCAGTAAGAATTAATACGAGATAACGAGTTTGATGTAAATGGAGAAATGTCGACATTCAAAGAGGGAGCAGAAGCTACAGTCAACAAATTTCTTGGAAATGTCAGATTTTGCATACATGGTGAATGTGAAACATCTGCAGATAGAGTAAAGGCCAGAATTGATCAACTGCGGCAAATTGATGTTTGGCTTAATACTGGGAGTCATGTTTGCTTCAATTGCAGCATTTGGACAAATTGACGTTGTGCTGAATGCAGAAAAGCTGGGAATGTGCAGAATAAGATTAATTGGAAGAATCTGAGTACTTGCTAGATACAGAGACACTGACTTGTTGAAAGATTGAGAAATGGAGTAGCTGAACGTTATATTCTACAATGAACATTTGGAAATGTTTGTATTGTTAGAAATTGAGACATTACTGTAGATGGGCTGGAGAAATTATTCAAGGTGCAGTAATTGTTTGAATGGACAAATATGTACATTCGTTGCAAGAGAAGATGATACATTTACGAAATTCATGGAAATGTGAGATTGTACTAATCTTGGGAATGGAATATATCTGCAAATAGGGAAAATGCTTCGATTTGTTTGATGCTAGAAATTGAGGTGATAAGATCGTAGGTTTCCTGGAATTGAAGGAAATGGCGAAATGGGAGTTATGGTGAATGCTGAGAATCTGCAAATGTGCTGAATCAGACAATTTGATAAGGTATTTAGTTTGATTGATACCCGAGAACCAGCTTTGCTAACAAGTCAAATTGGGAAATTGTACTTGCAGGTGAATGAGGAGAAGATAGAAATGAGGAGATTTTATGAAGCTGGTAGAATGCTTTAGATAGGCAGTAGGAATTAATACCAGTTAACGAGTTTGATGTAAATGGAGAAATTTCGACATTCAAAATGGGAGCAGAAGCTACAGTCAACAAATTTCTTGGAAATGTCAGATTTTGCATACATGAGGAATGAAATATATCTGCAGATAGAGAAAATGCCAGAATTTGTTCAACTGCGGCAAATTTATGTTTGGCTTAATACTGAGAGTCACGTTTGCTTCAATTGCAGGATTTGGAGAAATATACTTGGTGCTGAATGCAGAGAAGCTGGGAATGTGCAGAATAAGATTAATTGGAAGAATCTGAGTACTTGCTAGATACAGAGACACTGACTTGTTGAATGATTGAGAAATGGAGTAGCTGAACGTTATATTCTACAATGAACATTTGGAAATGTTTGTATTGTTAGAAATTGAGACATTACTGTAGATGGGCTGGTGGAATTACTGAAGGTGTAGCAATTGTTTGAATGGAGAAATATGTACATTCGTTGCAAGAGAAGATGATACATTTACGAAATCCATGGAAATGTGAGATTGTACTAATCTTGGGAATGAAATATATCTGCAAATAGGGAAAATGCTTCGATTTGCTTAATGCTAGAAATTGAGCTGATAAGATCGTAGGTTTCCTGGAATTGAAGGAAATGGCGAAATGGGAGTTATGGTGAATGCGGAGAATCTGCAAATGTGCTGAATCAGACAAATTGATAAGGTATTTAGTTTGATTGATACCCGAGAACCAGCTTTGCTAACAAGTCAAATTGGGAAATTGTACTTGCAGGTGAATGAGGAGAAGATAGAAATGAGGAGATTTTATGAAGCTGGTAGAATGATTTAGAAAAGCAGTAAGAATTAATACGAGATAACGAGTTTGATGTAAATGGAGAAATGTCGACATTCAAAGAGGGAGCAGAAGCTACAGTCAACAAATTTCTTGGAAATGTCAGATTTTGCATACATGGTGAATGTGAAACATCTGCAGATAGAGTAAAGGCCAGAATTGATCAACTGCGGCAAATTGATGTTTGGCTTAATACTGGGAGTCATTTTTGCTTCAATTGCAGCATTTGTAGAAATTGACGTTGTGCTGAATGCAGAAAAGCTGGGAATGTGCAGAATAAGATTAATTGGAAGAATCTGAGAACTTGCTAGATACAGAGACACTGACTTGTTGAAAGATTGAGAAATGGAGTAGCTGAACGTTATATTCTACAATGAACATTTGGAAATGTTTGTATTGTTAGAAATTGAGACATTACTGTAGATGGGCTGGTGAAATTACTGAAGGTGTAGCAATTAATTGAATGGAGAAATATGTACATTCGTTGCAAGAGAAGATGATACATTTACGAAATCCATGGAAATGTGAGATTGTACTAATCTTGGGAATGAAATATATCTGCAAATAGGGAAAATGCTTCGATTTGCTTAATGCTAGAAATTGAGGTGAAAAGATCGTAGGTTTCCTGGAATTGAAGGAAATGGCGAAATGGGAGTTATGGTGAATGCGGAGAATCTGCAAATGTGCTGAATCAGACAAATTGATAAGGTATTTAGTTTGATTGATACCCGAGAACCAGCTTTGCTAACAAGTCAAATTGGGAAATTGTTCTTGCAGGTGAATGAGGAGAAGATAGAAATGAGGAGATTTTATGAAGCTGCTAGAATGATTTAGATAGGCAGTAGGAATTAATACGAGATAACGAGTTTGATGTAAATGGAGAAATTTCGACATTCAAAGAGGGAGCAGAAGCTACAGTCAACAGATTTCTTGGAAATGTCAGATTTTGCATACATGGTGAATGTGAAACATCTGCAGATAGAGTAAAGGCCAGAATTGATCAGCTGCGGCAAATTGATGTTTGGCTTAATACTGGGAGTCATGTTTGCTTCAATTGCAGCATTTGTAGAAATTGACGTTGTGCTGAATGCAGAAAAGCTGGGAATGTGCAGAATAAGATTAATTGGAAGAATCTGAGTACTTTCTAGATACAGAGACACTGACTTGTTGAAAGATTGAGAAATGGAGTAGCTGAACGTTATATTCTACAATGAACATTTGGAAATGTTTGTATTGTTAGAAATTGAGACATTACTGTAGATGGGCTGGAGAAATTATTCAAGGTGCAATAATTGTTTGAATGGACAAATATGTCCATTCAATGCAAGAGAAGATGATACATTTACGAAATTCATGGAAATGTGAGATTGTACTAATCTTGGGAATGGAATATATCTGCAAATAGGGAAAATGCTTCGATTTGTTTGATGCTAGAAATTGAGGTGATAAGATCGTAGGTTTCCTGGAATTGAAGGAAATGGCGAAATGGGAGTTATGGTGAATGCTGAGAATCTGCAAATGTGCTGAATCAGACAATTTGATAAGGTATTTAGTTTGATTGATACCCGAGAACCAGCTTTGCTAACAAGTCAAATTGGGAAATTGTACTTGCAGGTGAATGAGGAGAAGATAGAAATGAGGAGATTTTATGAAGCTGGTAGAATGCTTTAGATAGGCAGTAGGAATTAATACCAGTTAACGAGTTTGATGTAAATGGAGAAATTTCGACATTCAAAATGGGAGCAGAAGCTACAGTCAACAAATTTCTTGGAAATGTCAGATTTTGCATACATGAGGAATGAAATATATCTGCAGATAGAGAAAATGCCAGAATTTGTTCAACTGCGGCAAATTTATGTTTGGCTTAATACTGAGAGTCACGTTTGCTTCAATTGCAGGATTTGGAGAAATATACTTGGTGCTGAATGCAGAGAAGCTGGGAATGTGCAGAATAAGATTAATTGGAAGAATCTGAGTACTTGCTAGATACAGAGACACTGACTTGTTGAATGATTGAGAAATGGAGTAGCTGAACGTTATATTCTACAATGAACATTTGGAAATGTTTGTATTGTTAGAAATTGAGACATTACTGTAGATGGGCTGGTGGAATTACTGAAGGTGTAGCAATTGTTTGAATGGAGAAATATGTACATTCGTTGCAAGAGAAGATGATACATTTACGAAATCCATGGAAATGTGAGATTGTACTAATCTTGGGAATGAAATATATCTGCAAATAGGGAAAATGCTTCGATTTGCTTAATGCTAGAAATTGAGCTGATAAGATCGTAGGTTTCCTGGAATTGAAGGAAATGGCGAAATGGGAGTTATGGTGAATGCGGAGAATCTGCAAATGTGCTGAATCAGACAAATTGATAAGGTATTTAGTTTGATTGATACCCGAGAACCAGCTTTGCTAACAAGTCAAATTGGGAAATTGTACTTGCAGGTGAATGAGGAGAAGATAGAAATGAGGAGATTTTATGAAGCTGGTAGAATGATTTAGAAAAGCAGTAAGAATTAATACGAGATAACGAGTTTGATGTAAATGGAGAAATGTCGACATTCAAAGAGGGAGCAGAAGCTACAGTCAACAAATTTCTTGGAAATGTCAGATTTTGCATACATGGTGAATGTGAAACATCTGCAGATAGAGTAAAGGCCAGAATTGATCAACTGCGGCAAATTGATGTTTGGCTTAATACTGGGAGTCATTTTTGCTTCAATTGCAGCATTTGTAGAAATTGACGTTGTGCTGAATGCAGAAAAGCTGGGAATGTGCAGAATAAGATTAATTGGAAGAATCTGAGAACTTGCTAGATACAGAGACACTGACTTGTTGAAAGATTGAGAAATGGAGTAGCTGAACGTTATATTCTACAATGAACATTTGGAAATGTTTGTATTGTTAGAAATTGAGACATTACTGTAGATGGGCTGGTGAAATTACTGAAGGTGTAGCAATTAATTGAATGGAGAAATATGTACATTCGTTGCAAGAGAAGATGATACATTTACGAAATCCATGGAAATGTGAGATTGTACTAATCTTGGGAATGAAATATATCTGCAAATAGGGAAAATGCTTCGATTTGCTTAATGCTAGAAATTGAGGTGAAAAGATCGTAGGTTTCCTGGAATTGAAGGAAATGGCGAAATGGGAGTTATGGTGAATGCGGAGAATCTGCAAATGTGCTGAATCAGACAAATTGATAAGGTATTTAGTTTGATTGATACCCGAGAACCAGCTTTGCTAACAAGTCAAATTGGGAAATTGTTCTTGCAGGTGAATGAGGAGAAGATAGAAATGAGGAGATTTTATGAAGCTGCTAGAATGATTTAGATAGGCAGTAGGAATTAATACGAGATAACGAGTTTGATGTAAATGGAGAAATTTCGACATTCAAAGAGGGAGCAGAAGCTACAGTCAACAGATTTCTTGGAAATGTCAGATTTTGCATACATGGTGAATGTGAAACATCTGCAGATAGAGTAAAGGCCAGAATTGATCAGCTGCGGCAAATTGATGTTTGGCTTAATACTGGGAGTCATGTTTGCTTCAATTGCAGCATTTGTAGAAATTGACGTTGTGCTGAATGCAGAAAAGCTGGGAATGTGCAGAATAAGATTAATTGGAAGAATCTGAGTACTTTCTAGATACAGAGACACTGACTTGTTGAAAGATTGAGAAATGGAGTAGCTGAACGTTATATTCTACAATGAACATTTGGAAATGTTTGTATTGTTAGAAATTGAGACATTACTGTAGATGGGCTGGAGAAATTATTCAAGGTGCAATAATTGTTTGAATGGACAAATATGTCCATTCAATGCAAGAGAAGATGATACATTTACGAAATTCATGGAAATGTGAGATTGTACTAATCTTGGGAATGAAATATATCTGCAAATAGGGAAAATGCTTCGATTTGTTTCATGCTAGAAAGTCTGGTGATGAGAATGTAGGATTCCTGGAAATGAAGTAAATGGCGAAATGGGAGTTATGGTGAATGCGGAGAATCTGCAAATGTGCTGAATCAGACAAATTGATGGAGGCATTTAGTTTGATAGATACCCGAGAACCAGATTTGCTAACAAGTGAAATTCAGAAATTTTAGGTGCAGGTGAATGAGGAGAAGATAGAAATGAGGAGATTTCATGAATCTGCTAGAATGAATTAGATAGGCAGTAGGAATTAATACGAGATATGGAGTTTGATGTAAATGGAGAAATGTCGACATTCAAAGAGGGAGCAGAAGCTACAAGCAACAGATTTCATGAAAATGACTGATTTTGCATAAATGAGGAATGAGATACATCTGCAGATAGAGAAAATGCCAGAATTTGATCAACTGCGGGAAATTGATGTTTCGCTTAATACAGAGAGCCACGTTTACTTCAATTGCAGGATTTGTAGAAATTGACGTTCTGCTGAAAGCAGAGAAGCTGGGAATGTGCAGAATACGATTAATTGGAAGAAGCTGAGTACTTTCTACATACAGAGACCACTGACTTGTTGAAAGATTGAGAAATGGTATAGCTGAACCTAATATTGTACAGTGAACATTTGGAAATGTTTGTATTGTTAGAAATTGAGACATTACTGTAGATGGGCTGGTGAAATTACTGAAGGTGTAGCAATTGTTTGAATGGAGAAATATGTACATTCGTTGCAAGAGAAGATGATACATTTACGAAATCCATGGAAATGTGAGATTGTACTAATCTTGGGAATGAAATATATCTGCAAATAGGGAAAATGCTTCGATTTGCTTAATGCTAGAAATTGAGGTGAAAAGATCGTAGGTTTCCTGGAATTGAAGGAAATGGCGAAATGGGAGTTATGGTGAATGCGGAGAATCTGCAAATGTGCTGAATCAGACAAATTGATAAGGTATTTAGTTTGATTGATACCCGAGAACCAGCTTTGCTAACAAGTCAAATTGGGAAATTGTACTTGCAGGTGAATGAGGAGAAGATAGAAATGAGGAGATTTTATGAAGCTGCTAGAATGATTTAGATAGGCAGTAAGAATTAATACCAGATAACGAGTTTGATGTAAATGGAGAAATGTCGACATTCAAAGAGGGAGCAGAAGCTACAGTCAACAAATTTCTTGGAAATGTCAGATTTTGCATACATGGTGAATGTGAAACATCTGCAGATAGAGTAAAGGCCAGAATTGATCAACTGCGGCAAATTGATGTTTGGCTTAATACTGGGAGTCATGTTTGCTTCAATTGCAGCATTTGTAGAAATTGACGTTCTGCTGAATGCAGAAAAGCTGGGAATGTGCAGAATAAGATTAATTGGAAAAATCTGAGTACTTGCTAGATACAGAGACACTGACTTGTTGAAAGATTGAGAAATGGAGTAGCTGAACGTTATATTCTACAATGAACATTTGGAAATGTTTGTTTTGTTAGAAATTGAGACATTACTGTAGATGGGCTGGAGAAATTATTCAAGGTGCAATAATTGTTTGAATGGACAAATATGTACATTCGTTGCAAGAGAAGATGATACATTTACGAAATTCATGGAAATGTGAGATTGTACTAATCTTGGGAATGAAATATATCTGCAAATAGGGAAAATGCTTCGATTTGTTTCATGCTAGAAATTGAGGTGATAAGATCGTAGGTTTCCTGGAATTGAAGGAAATGGCGAAATGGGAGTTATGGTGAATGCGGAGAATCTGCAAATGTGCTGAATCAGACAAATTGATAAGGTATTTAGTTTGATTGATACCCGAGAACCAGCTTTGCTAACAAGTCAAATTGGGAAATTGTTCTTGCAGGTGAATGAGGAGAAGATAGAAATGAGGAGATTTTATGAAGCTGCTAGAATGATTTAGATAGGCAGTAGGAATTAATACGAGATAACGAGTTTGATGTAAATGGAGAAATTTCGACATTCAAAGAGGGAGCAGAAGCTACAGTCAACAGATTTCTTGGAAATGTCAGATTTTGCATACATGGTGAATGTGAAACATCTGCAGATAGAGTAAAGGCCAGAATTGATCAGCTGCGGCAAATTGATGTTTGGCTTAATACTGGGAGTCATGTTTGCTTCAATTGCAGCATTTGTAGAAATTGACGTTGTGCTGAATGCAGAAAAGCTGGGAATGTGCAGAATAAGATTAATTGGAAGAATCTGAGTACTTTCTAGATACAGAGACACTGACTTGTTGAAAGATTGAGAAATGGAGTAGCTGAACGTTATATTCTACAATGAACATTTGGAAATGTTTGTATTGTTAGAAATTGAGACATTACTGTAGATGGGCTGGAGAAATTATTCAAGGTGCAATAATTGTTTGAATGGACAAATATGTCCATTCAATGCAAGAGAAGATGATACATTTACGAAATTCATGGAAATGTGAGATTGTACTAATCTTGGGAATGAAATATATCTGCAAATAGGGAAAATGCTTCGATTTGTTTCATGCTAGAAATTCTGGTGATGAGAATGTAGGATTCCTGGAAATGAAGTAAATGGCGAAATGGGAGTTATGGTGAATGCGGAGAATCTGCAAATGTGCTGAATCAGACAAATTGATGGAGGCATTTAGTTTGATAGATACCCGAGAACCAGATTTGCTAACAAGTGAAATTCAGAAATTTTAGGTGCAGGTGAATGAGGAGAAGATAGAAATGAGGAGATTTCATGAATCTGCTAGAATGAATTAGATAGGCAGTAGGAATTAATACGAGATATGGAGTTTGATGTAAATGGAGAAATGTCGACATTCAAAGAGGGAGCAGAAGCTACAAGCAACAGATTTCATGAAAATGACTGATTTTGCATAAATGAGGAATGAGATACATCTGCAGATAGAGAAAATGCCAGAATTTGATCAACTGCGGGAAATTGATGTTTCGCTTAATACAGAGAGCCACGTTTACTTCAATTGCAGGATTTGTAGAAATTGACGTTCTGCTGAAAGCAGAGAAGCTGGGAATGTGCAGAATACGATTAATTGGAAGAAGCTGAGTACTTTCTACATACAGAGACCACTGACTTGTTGAAAGATTGAGAAATGGTATAGCTGAACCTAATATTGTACAGTGAACATTTGGAAATGTTTGTATTGTTAGAAATTGAGACATTACTGTAGATGGGCTGGTGAAATTACTGAAGGTGTAGCAATTGTTTGAATGGAGAAATATGTACATTCGTTGCAAGAGAAGATGATACATTTACGAAATCCATGGAAATGTGAGATTGTACTAATCTTGGGAATGAAATATATCTGCAAATAGGGAAAATGCTTCGATTTGCTTAATGCTAGAAATTGAGGTGAAAAGATCGTAGGTTTCCTGGAATTGAAGGAAATGGCGAAATGGGAGTTATGGTGAATGCGGAGAATCTGCAAATGTGCTGAATCAGACAAATTGATAAGGTATTTAGTTTGATTGATACCCGAGAACCAGCTTTGCTAACAAGTCAAATTGGGAAATTGTACTTGCAGGTGAATGAGGAGAAGATAGAAATGAGGAGATTTTATGAAGCTGCTAGAATGATTTAGATAGGCAGTAAGAATTAATACCAGATAACGAGTTTGATGTAAATGGAGAAATGTCGACATTCAAAGAGGGAGCAGAAGCTACAGTCAACAAATTTCTTGGAAATGTCAGATTTTGCATACATGGTGAATGTGAAACATCTGCAGATAGAGTAAAGGCCAGAATTGATCAACTGCGGCAAATTGATGTTTGGCTTAATACTGGGAGTCATGTTTGCTTCAATTGCAGCATTTGTAGAAATTGACGTTCTGCTGAATGCAGAAAAGCTGGGAATGTGCAGAATAAGATTAATTGGAAGAATCTGAGTACTTGCTAGATACAGAGACACTGACTTGTTGAAAGATTGAGAAATGGAGTAGCTGAACGTTATATTCTACAATGAACATTTGGAAATGTTTGTATTGTTAGAAATTGAGACATTACTGTAGATGGGCTGGAGAAATTATTCAAGGTGCAATAATTGTTTGAATGGACAAATATGTCCATTCAATGCAAGAGAAGATGATACATTTACGAAATTCATGGAAATGTGAGATTGTACTAATCTTGGGAATGAAATATATCTGCAAATAGGGAAAATGCTTCGATTTGTTTCATGCTAGAAATTCTGGTGATGAGAATGTAGGATTCCTGGAAATGAAGTAAATGGCGAAATGGGAGTTATGGTGAATGCGGAGAATCTGCAAATGTGCTGAATCAGACAAATTGATGGAGGCATTTAGTTTGATAGATACCCGAGAACCAGATTTGCTAACAAGTGAAATTCAGAAATTTTAGGTGCAGGTGAATGAGGAGAAGATAGAAATGAGGAGATTTCATGAATCTGCTAGAATGAATTAGATAGGCAGTAGGAATTAATACGAGATATGGAGTTTGATGTAAATGGAGAAATGTCGACATTCAAAGAGGGAGCAGAAGCTACAAGCAACAGATTTCATGAAAATGACTGATTTTGCATAAATGTGGAATGAGATACATCTGCAGATAGAGAAAATGCCAGAATTTGAGCAACTGCGGGAAATTGATGTTTCGCTTAATACAGAGAGCCACGTTTACTTCAATTGCAGGATTTGTAGAAATTGACGTTCTGCTGAAAGCAGAGAAGCTGGGAATGTGCAGAATACGATTAATTGGAAGAAGCTGAGTACTTTCTACATACAGAGACCACTGACTTGTTGAAAGATTGAGAAATGGTATAGCTGAACCTAATATTGTACAGTGAACATTTGGAAATGTTTGTATTGTTAGAAATTGAGACATTACTGTAGATGGGCTGGTGAAATTACTGAAGGTGTAGCAATTGTTTGAATGGAGAAATATGTACATTCGTTGCAAGAGAAGATGATACATTTACGAAATCCATGGAAATGTGAGATTGTACTAATCTTGGGAATGAAATATATCTGCAAATAGGGAAAATGCTTCGATTTGCTTAATGCTAGAAATTGAGGTGAAAAGATCGTAGGTTTCCTGGAATTGAAGGAAATGGCGAAATGGGAGTTATGGTGAATGCGGAGAATCTGCAAATGTGCTGAATCAGACAAATTGATAAGGTATTTAGTTTGATTGATACCCGAGAACCAGCTTTGCTAACAAGTCAAATTGGGAAATTGTACTTGCAGGTGAATGAGGAGAAGATAGAAATGAGGAGATTTTATGAAGCTGGTAGAATGATTTAGATAGGCAGTAAGAATTAATACCAGATAACGAGTTTGATGTAAATGGAGAAATGTCGACATTCAAAGAGGGAGCAGAAGCTACAGTCAACAAATTTCTTGGAAATGTCAGATTTTGCATACATGGTGAATGTGAAACATCTGCAGATAGAGTAAAGGCCAGAATTGATCAACTGCGGCAAATTGATGTTTGGCTTAATACTGGGAGTCATGTTTGCTTCAATTGCAGCATTTGTAGAAATTGACGTTCTGCTGAATGCAGAAAAGCTGGGAATGTGCAGAATAAGATTAATTGGAAGAATCTGAGTACTTGCTAGATACAGAGACACTGACTTGTTGAAAGATTGAGAAATGGAGTAGCTGAACGTTATATTCTACAATGAACATTTGGAAATGTTTGTTTTGTTAGAAATTGAGACATTACTGTAGATGGGCTGGAGAAATTATTCAAGGTGCAATAATTGTTTGAATGGACAAATATGTACATTCGTTGCAAGAGAAGATGATACATTTACGAAATTCATGGAAATGTGAGATTGTACTAATCTTGGGAATGAAATATATCTGCAAATAGGGAAAATGCTTCGATTTGTTTCATGCTAGAAATTGAGGTGATAAGATCGTAGGTTTCCTGGAATTGAAGGAAATGGCGAAATGGGAGTTATGGTGAATGCGGAGAATCTGCAAATGTGCTGAATCAGACAAATTGATAAGGTATTTAGTTTGATTGATACCCGAGAACCAGCTTTGCTAACAAGTCAAATTGGGAAATTGTTCTTGCAGGTGAATGAGGAGAAGATATAAATGAGTAGATTTTATGAAGCTGCTAGAATGATTTAGATAGGCAGTAGGAATTAATACGAGATAACGAGTTTGATGTAAATGGAGAAATTTCGACATTCAAAGAGGGAGCAGAAGCTACAGTCAACAGATTTCTTGGAAATGTCAGATTTTGCATACATGGTGAATGTGAAACATCTGCAGATAGAGTAAAGGCCAGAATTGATCAGCTGCGGCAAATTGATGTTTGGCTTAATACTGGGAGTCATGTTTGCTTCAATTGCAGCATTTGTAGAAATTGACGTTGTGCTGAATGCAGAAAAGCTGGGAATGTGCAGAATAAGATTAATTGGAAGAATCTGAGTACTTTCTAGATACAGAGACACTGACTTGTTGAAAGATTGAGAAATGGAGTAGCTGAACGTTATATTCTACAATGAACATTTGGAAATGTTTGTATTGTTAGAAATTGAGACATTACTGTAGATGGGCTGGAGAAATTATTCAAGGTGCAATAATTGTTTGAATGGACAAATATGTCCATTCAATGCAAGAGAAGATGATACATTTACGAAATTCATGGAAATGTGAGATTGTACTAATCTTGGGAATGAAATATATCTGCAAATAGGGAAAATGCTTCGATTTGTTTCATGCTAGAAATTCTGGTGATGAGAATGTAGGATTCCTGGAAATGAAGTAAATGGCGAAATGGGAGTTATGGTGAATGCGGAGAATCTGCAAATGTGCTGAATCAGACAAATTGATGGAGGCATTTAGTTTGATAGATACCCGAGAACCAGATTTGCTAACAAGTGAAATTCAGAAATTTTAGGTGCAGGTGAATGAGGAGAAGATAGAAATGAGGAGATTTCATGAATCTGCTAGAATGAATTAGATAGGCAGTAGGAATTAATACGAGATATGGAGTTTGATGTAAATGGAGAAATGTCGACATTCAAAGAGGGAGCAGAAGCTACAAGCAACAGATTTCATGAAAATGACTGATTTTGCATAAATGAGGAATGAGATACATCTGCAGATAGAGAAAATGCCAGAATTTGATCAACTGCGGGAAATTGATGTTTCGCTTAATACAGAGAGCCACGTTTACTTCAATTGCAGGATTTGTAGAAATTGACGTTCTGCTGAAAGCAGAGAAGCTGGGAATGTGCAGAATACGATTAATTGGAAGAAGCTGAGTACTTTCTACATACAGAGACCACTGACTTGTTGAAAGATTGAGAAATGGTATAGCTGAACCTAATATTGTACAGTGAACATTTGGAAATGTTTGTATTGTTAGAAATTGAGACATTACTGTAGATGGGCTGGTGAAATTACTGAAGGTGTAGCAATTGTTTGAATGGAGAAATATGTACATTCGTTGCAAGAGAAGATGATACATTTACGAAATCCATGGAAATGTGAGATTGTACTAATCTTGGGAATGAAATATATCTGCAAATAGGGAAAATGCTTCGATTTGCTTAATGCTAGAAATTGAGGTGAAAAGATCGTAGGTTTCCTGGAATTGAAGGAAATGGCGAAATGGGAGTTATGGTGAATGCGGAGAATCTGCAAATGTGCTGAATCAGACAAATTGATAAGGTATTTAGTTTGATTGATACCCGAGAACCAGCTTTGCTAACAAGTCAAATTGGGAAATTGTACTTGCAGGTGAATGAGGAGAAGATAGAAATGAGGAGATTTTATGAAGCTGCTAGAATGATTTAGATAGGCAGTAAGAATTAATACCAGATAACGAGTTTGATGTAAATGGAGAAATGTCGACATTCAAAGAGGGAGCAGAAGCTACAGTCAACAAATTTCTTGGAAATGTCAGATTTTGCATACATGGTGAATGTGAAACATCTGCAGATAGAGTAAAGGCCAGAATTGATCAACTGCGGCAAATTGATGTTTGGCTTAATACTGGGAGTCATGTTTGCTTCAATTGCAGCATTTGTAGAAATTGACGTTCTGCTGAATGCAGAAAAGCTGGGAATGTGCAGAATAAGATTAATTGGAAGAATCTGAGTACTTGCTAGATACAGAGACACTGACTTGTTGAAAGATTGAGAAATGGAGTAGCTGAACGTTATATTCTACAATGAACATTTGGAAATGTTTGTATTGTTAGAAATTGAGACATTACTGTAGATGGGCTGGAGAAATTATTCAAGGTGCAATAATTGTTTGAATGGACAAATATGTCCATTCAATGCAAGAGAAGATGATACATTTACGAAATTCATGGAAATGTGAGATTGTACTAATCTTGGGAATGAAATATATCTGCAAATAGGGAAAATGCTTCGATTTGTTTCATGCTAGAAATTCTGGTGATGAGAATGTAGGATTCCTGGAAATGAAGTAAATGGCGAAATGGGAGTTATGGTGAATGCGGAGAATCTGCAAATGTGCTGAATCAGACAAATTGATGGAGGCATTTAGTTTGATAGATACCCGAGAACCAGATTTGCTAACAAGTGAAATTCAGAAATTTTAGGTGCAGGTGAATGAGGAGAAGATAGAAATGAGGAGATTTCATGAATCTGCTAGAATGAATTAGATAGGCAGTAGGAATTAATACGAGATATGGAGTTTGATGTAAATGGAGAAATGTCGACATTCAAAGAGGGAGCAGAAGCTACAAGCAACAGATTTCATGAAAATGACTGATTTTGCATAAATGTGGAATGAGATACATCTGCAGATAGAGAAAATGCCAGAATTTGAGCAACTGCGGGAAATTGATGTTTCGCTTAATACAGAGAGCCACGTTTACTTCAATTGCAGGATTTGTAGAAATTGACGTTCTGCTGAAAGCAGAGAAGCTGGGAATGTGCAGAATACGATTAATTGGAAGAAGCTGAGTACTTTCTACATACAGAGACCACTGACTTGTTGAAAGATTGAGAAATGGTATAGCTGAACCTAATATTGTACAGTGAACATTTGGAAATGTTTGTATTGTTAGAAATTGAGACATTACTGTAGATGGGCTGGTGAAATTACTGAAGGTGTAGCAATTGTTTGAATGGAGAAATATGTACATTCGTTGCAAGAGAAGATGATACATTTACGAAATCCATGGAAATGTGAGATTGTACTAATCTTGGGAATGAAATATATCTGCAAATAGGGAAAATGCTTCGATTTGCTTAATGCTAGAAATTGAGGTGAAAAGATCGTAGGTTTCCTGGAATTGAAGGAAATGGCGAAATGGGAGTTATGGTGAATGCGGAGAATCTGCAAATGTGCTGAATCAGACAAATTGATAAGGTATTTAGTTTGATTGATACCCGAGAACCAGCTTTGCTAACAAGTCAAATTGGGAAATTGTACTTGCAGGTGAATGAGGAGAAGATAGAAATGAGGAGATTTTATGAAGCTGGTAGAATGATTTAGATAGGCAGTAAGAATTAATACCAGATAACGAGTTTGATGTAAATGGAGAAATGTCGACATTCAAAGAGGGAGCAGAAGCTACAGTCAACAAATTTCTTGGAAATGTCAGATTTTGCATACATGGTGAATGTGAAACATCTGCAGATAGAGTAAAGGCCAGAATTGATCAACTGCGGCAAATTGATGTTTGGCTTAATACTGGGAGTCATGTTTGCTTCAATTGCAGCATTTGTAGAAATTGACGTTCTGCTGAATGCAGAAAAGCTGGGAATGTGCAGAATAAGATTAATTGGAAGAATCTGAGTACTTGCTAGATACAGAGACACTGACTTGTTGAAAGATTGAGAAATGGAGTAGCTGAACGTTATATTCTACAATGAACATTTGGAAATGTTTGTTTTGTTAGAAATTGAGACATTACTGTAGATGGGCTGGAGAAATTATTCAAGGTGCAATAATTGTTTGAATGGACAAATATGTACATTCGTTGCAAGAGAAGATGATACATTTACGAAATTCATGGAAATGTGAGATTGTACTAATCTTGGGAATGAAATATATCTGCAAATAGGGAAAATGCTTCGATTTGTTTCATGCTAGAAATTGAGGTGATAAGATCGTAGGTTTCCTGGAATTGAAGGAAATGGCGAAATGGGAGTTATGGTGAATGCGGAGAATCTGCAAATGTGCTGAATCAGACAAATTGATAAGGTATTTAGTTTGATTGATACCCGAGAACCAGCTTTGCTAACAAGTCAAATTGGGAAATTGTTCTTGCAGGTGAATGAGGAGAAGATATAAATGAGTAGATTTTATGAAGCTGCTAGAATGATTTAGATAGGCAGTAGGAATTAATACGAGATAACGAGTTTGATGTAAATGGAGAAATTTCGACATTCAAAGAGGGAGCAGAAGCTACAGTCAACAGATTTCTTGGAAATGTCAGATTTTGCATACATGGTGAATGTGAAACATCTGCAGATAGAGTAAAGGCCAGAATTGATCAGCTGCGGCAAATTGATGTTTGGCTTAATACTGGGAGTCATGTTTGCTTCAATTGCAGCATTTGTAGAAATTGACGTTG